>NC_050452.1:9293935-9438935 GCF_903995425.1 Onychomys torridus | reverse complement strand
CAGAAAGTCCACATTGTACCCTGGACCCCCTATAGTAGATATTTTAAATGGCAGTTATTGTAGCGGGGAACAAAGGGAGGCAGATGTTGTACCATAGTGGCAGAGGGAGAGGAGATGATGGGCGGAGCAGGGCAAATGGGCCTGAAATAACAGCACTAGGTGAGGTAAATTGTTTGCCTCTGTCAATGTTAATGTTAGTCAGTAGCCTTAGCTCTCCCTTCTCCCTTCCACATACTTCTTCCCAGGATAACTAATATGTGAACACAGTGTTGTCAGTGTCCTCTTACTTTAATGACTGGAAAGCAAAGCTGGTCTTTTTTTATCTCTCTGTTACATTTTCACACTGTGCCTACTCTCTGAATATTACTGGATAGATTTCCCCAATAAAAAGACACAAACTAGCAGATTAGATCAAAAAGCAGAGTCATCCAGGCATGGTAACAAACACCCTCAATCCCAGCAAAGGGAGGCAGAGTTCTGTGAGTTTGAGGCAGTCTAGTCTACATAGCAAGTTCTAGGCTAGCCAGGGCTGCAGAGTGAGACCCTGCCTGAAAAAGCATAGAGTCTGTTGTTTTGGATTTTTTTTTCTTGTTGCCTCCAAGAAATCACCAAAGCCAGACACAGCCTTAGGGTGGGAGCACAGAGAGAGGGATTCCAAACAGAATCTTAAGGTGGGGTCATGAAAGAGGGATTCCAAACAGAATCTTAAGATGGGGTCATGAAAGAGGGATTCCAAACAGAATCTTAAGATGGGGTCATGGAAAGAGGGATTCCAAACAGAATCTTAAGGTGGGGTCATGGAAAGAGGAATTCCAAGCAAGTGGGATGAGGAAACAAATAGGTGTCACAATAACTAAAGAACTCAACTTTGAACCAAAGTCAGTCAGACCGAATAAAGTCACTTAAACTTACTCAGGGCATAATCCATCAAGGAGGCATGCATAGATACATCCAGTTCCACTCAACTATTAAGTCTGACGACGTAAGTTAGGTAAACACAGGAAGAACAGTACTGTATTCTCATCAGTATTTTCTTTTATTCTATATGACCACAGTGAAATAAAAAGAGAAATAAAAAAAGAAAAATTATGGAGCATACATACAAATTCATGGAGATTGAGAGACACGGAATAATGAATGGTTTCATAGTTTAAAAAAATTAAAATATTCCTAGAATCTAAAGAAAGTGAAAATATATACAAAACCCTGTTGATACAATGAAAAGAGTCCAGAGAAATGTAATCTTGGATTACATATTTACATTAAAAAGTCAGGTCAGGTGGTGGCACACACCTTTAATCCCAGCACTTGGGAGGCAGAGGCAGGCGGATCTCTGTGAGTTCCAGGCCAGCCTGGTCTACAGAATGGCTTCCAGGATAGTCATGGCTGCACAGTGAAACTCTATCTTGAGAGGGGATAAAAGGGAAAAAATTCAAAGCAATCTAAATAAATAACCAAATGATGAACCTTAGGGTTTTGGAAAAACAAAAACCAGCTAGGCGATGGAAAGAAAGAACATGTACATAGAAACGGACACAAAAACAAAACCCACAAAAGACCAATACAACAAAGAGTTGATTCTTTGAAAAAATACATTTTAATCAACTTTTAGCTAAAGTAGCCAAGAGAGCCACAATCCAAATTAAGAAAATTAGAGATGAAAATAGAGAGGTTACAACAGATACCAATAAAATTCAGAAAATAAGAGGAAGTGGAAAATTATAAAGAAATAAATGAATTTGTAGAATGTAGGACTTATCAAGAAAAAATATGAGATAAATATCTTAAGCAGATTTATTACAAGCAATGAGGTTGAAGCAGTGATATGAAATCTCCCACTGAAAATATTCAGGCCCAGGAAGGTTCGCTGCTGGATTCCAGCAGACCATTGAGAAACCAGCACCAGTGTCTTTCCCCAAAGGACTCTGGAGAATACAGAAGAAAGGCATGTGCTCAGACTCTACACACCAGTGATAATGATCACAAGGCAGAAAAAGACACAATAAAATAAAGGAAACTCTAGGCCAAGCTCCCTCGTGCACACAGGTCAAAACTTCTCAAAACAATGCATGCAGACAGACTCAGGAGAGCATCAGAAGGAGCTGGCAAGCCAGCTCAGTGGTGAACAGTTGCTGCTTGGAGAGGCCAGGTACACTTCCCATCACCTCGTGGCAGCTCACAACCACTTGTAACTCTAGTTCCGGGGATTCCCACGCCCTTTTTTTGGCCTTCACCAGCGCACTTACATAATACACTTATATAATGTAAAACACTTGTACACATAAAAATAAAAATTTTTAAAAAAGAATATACCCCAATGATAATTGAAGGCTAGGGATGAGCTTGGTTGGTAGTCTTTGCTTAGCATGCATGAAAACCTAGGCTTGATCCCCAGCTGCGTACACCGGTTGTGGTGGTCAAGCACTTGGGAGGTACAAACAGGAAGGTCAGAAGGTCAAGGTCACCCTCACCTCCAGTGAGTTTGGGCTCTGGGAAACCTTGCCTAAAAAAAAGAAAATCTTTAAAGTAGAGAAAAGAGTACCACTGAAATGGCCGAATGGGGAAAGGTACTCTCTGTGAAGCCTGATGGTCTAAGTTTGACCCACGGGCCACATGGTAGAAGACGAGGGTCAGCTGCCCCAAGTTGTCCTCTGACTTCCTCATGCACGGTGTGGCATGTCCGCGCGCGCGCACACACACACACACACACACACACACACACACACACATATATATATAAACAGTGTGAGACCATTCACCACAAATTAGCTTCATTCCAGTATTCCAGTGATGGTCCAACATACACATTAGTAAACACACTACATCACATAAACAGACTCAAGGACACAAAGAAATCATATTATCTCAAAAGATGCAGAAAAGACTTGACAAAATTCAAACTCTTTTCATGAAAATCTTGCTGAAGCAACCAAGAATAAAAGACACAAGTCTTAGCATCCAGGCTCCATACCATGGAGATGGCCGACATATACTTAACAGGGAAACCAGGAACCTTTCCACTGATGTCAGAAATGGCACAAAAGCAATTTGAGAAAAGGTTCCTTGCTTTCCAGTTTCTGATCACAGTCCATCGCTGTGGGAAAGTCAAGGCAAGGGCTAGAAGCAGCTATTCACATCCAGAGAGAATGCGTGGATGCTTACTGACCAGCATGTAATCTCTACTCAAAGTTCTGCCTTAAACCCAGGGAATGGTGCCACACACATCAGGCAACATAATCAAGACAGTCCCCCACAGATCTGCCCACAGCCCAACCTTCTCTTAAAGCTGGAACAAACCAATCCATTTGAGACTCTGTCCCTAGGTGATTCTAGGTGTCAAATTGGCGATTAAAACTAGTCAGCACAACGTCTTTCTCTAGGAGTCCCAGCATGCCATCAAGTAAGCATTAGCCATACAACTTCATGAGAGCAGTTACATCTAAATGAGTTTCTTTTTTTAATTGGCCATTATGTGAATTGACTACACTTTGTGAGACTTTTGTACTGTGTGTGAGAGAGAGACAGGGTCCCTGCTGCCCCTGAACTCACTGTATAGGCCAGGCTTGGCCACAGACTCACAGAGGTCCACCAGCCTCTGGGATTAAAACTGTGTGCCAACCATGCCCAGCTATTTTTATAGTTTTATGTGTTTGGATGTTTTACCTGAGTGTACGTCTGTGTATCATGTCTGTAGTGTAGTGCCTGCAGAAGCCTGAAGTGTCATTGCATCCCTGAGACTGGAGTTATAGATGGTTTTAGATGGTGAGCTGCCGTGAGGGTGCTGGGGATCAAACCCAGGTCCTCTGGAGTAGTAGCCAGCCCTGAGACTTTTATACTTTCAATAATAGCATTCAAATAGTTATTTTTCTGATCTGACTGAGACTTTAGTCATTACATATCATTATTCAAATGATTGGTTTTTTATATTATGACTTGGCCACTAAAACATAGTCATGTACGTGGAAGCACAGTGTGAACGGAGGCAGTGTGGGGTGAAAGGCAGCATGGAATGGGACTGATGGATTGATGGATTAATGGACTGTGGACTAATGAGGTAACTCCATTTGCTCTGGTGCTGTCCTCAAAAAATTTATCCACCCTGATATTTACACTCACAAATTCAGTTTATTGCTGGTTAATTTATTTCTGTTTACTATATCTGCAACCTAAGAAATTTCAAATTAAATGCTACCAAATTAAAAGTTAAATTTGGCCTTATTGATTTTTATTGACTCATATCTATGCAAGTTTCCTTAAAGTTGGAACAAACAAAAATACCCATTTATTCAGGATCTGCTGTGCCTGGAAACAATATAAGTGAGGGGAATGGCAATGTTTACAAAACAGAGAAATTGTCAACAGAATGTCTGCCAATGGACTTACCAGGAAAAATTACAGCCTATAATTCATGAAGATTGGCTCAGAACAAACTGTCCCTGCCAACAGCAAACCTGACAATTATTCTGTTGTCTAATTTGGCTCAGCCTAAGGTGACCTTGTTTGCCCATCTCAGTCTTAATTCTTGCTAACTTGGCATGCAAGAGGAACATATGGCATATGTCTACAAAGTCCATTTTTACATCTTTAACCAAAATAAATGTAGACTATGTCGAGCGTTTCCTGTAACTAAGCTCGTAAGTATATTAGACAGACCTGGTTACATGCATTGTCTGCCCACTAGCTACTTTATAGGTGCTGCCTATAAAACTAGAAATTCTCAGGAGATATATTTTTCTAAGTTTGGAATATGACTAAAGCTAGCCAATTTTAAACATGTTCCCCAAAATATAGTCAATCACAAGCCCTTTAAAAAAAAGAAAAAGAAAAGAAAATATGTCATCAATTCATTGCAACCAAAAGATATTTACAGATTTTGACTGAATCTAAGGCAGCAATTTTTAAAAGCTGTACAAGATACTGTAAGAAGCCCAGTGTGGTGATGGGCACCTGTAAACCAACACCTGGGAGACAGAGGCCTGAGGATAACTCAAGACTGAGGCCAGGAAGATGGATCAAAGAGTAAGACGCCTGCCATCAAGTGTACCAGCCTGATTCAATCCCTGGGACCCACAGGCTGGAAGGAGGGAACACAGAGTTGTCCCTGACTTCCCCCAGACATACCTTGGCTCAAGTACACATGCACATACACACAAATAAATGAATGTAGTTACCATTTTTAAGTAAAAAATAATGTTAGAAAGATAGTGGAAATTGGAGAACAAAACTAACTATGTCTGTTTTTCCTCCCAGGTTAATCTGGAATATTTTTTAAAATTCTTTTTATGACCTACTAAAGTTTATTATGAAAGGGAAGTTACTCTTTGTGGCTTTAATATCTCTCAAGAAGCACTGAGGAAATTAGCCTTTTTATTTCCATCATAGCTTAAGGTTAGACTTCCGGGGAGAGACTATAGCAATTTGAAAACAATCTCAGAAAGATAGTTCTGTCTCTATACCTTAAAGTAGAGTTTGTGGTTTTGCTTTTTCATGTATAGCTAACAACTGAACAAGAGTACTGAAATGGCACACATATGTATGTGTTATGTGTATTTTGTATATATGAATCCTGCAAACTGCCTGAAGGGGCCAGTGAAAGAGATAGCCTGTCACTGTCATGTAATACTTTTCCTTACAGGCCTTCCCTGTTATCTATTGGTCCATGGTAGACAGGCTTTGTGTGTTTCTTATCAGACACACTGCACACGAGATGAGGAGAGAACGCTTCCTATCCACAAATGTTCACAACAGCTGGTGATCCGTGTCTGGGCCCAAGACTGACCCCTCCCTGGCTTTCCCCACTATAAAGTGCCCCATCAGCTTCTTTTAAGCTTTCATTTTGAAGTCCTTAGGCAACTTTTCTTAGATATTATTTTATAAGAGATTGTGAGATGGTGACTTTCTAACTGTCATCCCTCTCAATCTGTAAGCTAGACTGCATGACGAAAATGTTCTTATCAAACTAAGTCACCTGAGAGGCAGGGTCGTTGTTAGGGTTCCTTTTGGTTACACCAGCTATTGCCTCTCAGCATGACCACTACTGGGGAGAATAGATGGGGAGGGGATTTCAATTCTGTCCTTCCGTTCTAGTGATCAATTTTTGAAAATCAGTGTAATATTTTGAAAAGGTCATTTTAGTGGCATTATCAAAAGCCTAAAAATGTGATGGCTTTAAATTTCATTTTTGTAATTTCTAAGTAGAAATGTCCATCACAGTTTTAGCATAAAAGTGAACAACCAAAGCCTCTCTTTGGAAAATTCCAGAATAAATTATGATATATCCCCAAACTGGATACTATATGGCACTTAAGATCCTCGCTCATGGCTCCAGGTGAGGTGGGTGAAAATTCCAGACAGGATACATTGGAATGGTTATAGGAAAATCCCAAATGTGAATAGTGGCAGGTGGGTTTATAAAAAAGACCAGAATTTAAATATTTCTAAACCTATGTGAGTTCTACCACCATAATGATACTGCTTTTAAATTCACATAAACACTCAATAAGACAGATCACATCTGATGTCATAGGCAAACTGAAAAAATACACA
Source organism: Onychomys torridus (assembly GCF_903995425.1). Taxonomy (NCBI): domain Eukaryota; kingdom Metazoa; phylum Chordata; class Mammalia; order Rodentia; family Cricetidae; genus Onychomys; species Onychomys torridus. The sequence continues at coordinate 9,432,389 of NC_050452.1, read as the reverse complement.
GTATGTTTGGTATATTGATTGTAATGGAATTAAATTGAGGATAAATAAGAGAAAGAGATAGACAAAAATCTTCAAACCTTTACAGATTTAAAAAAATACTTTTAGATAATCTGATAGTTAGAGGCACACTATACAGAGTTGTAGGGCATATGCCTTAAATATTGCATTGTAAAAAATGTTATTCTGTTAAATGCACATATAAAAAAAGAAATGTCTTTTATCAACAAACTGAGTTTCCACAATGAAAACATAAATAGAAAGGGAAATTAAACTAGAGGCAAGTGTAAGTAAGGACGTGGTGATAATAAAAGCTTGCATCAAGCTAAGCGGTTGCTATCTCTCTGAAATCCCAGCACTGAGGGAGCCCAAGGCCAGAGGGTAGCCAGTTCAAACTGTGCAGTGTAAGAATCTATCCAGAAACAAAATAAAAGCTTTGAAAAAGCTATTTCCAGACACAGTATTATTTGTGGATTCTACCTAGCATTCTGGAAAAACAAAAACAAAACCCATTATTTATATACAATCTCTTTCAAAAACTACAAGACAAAGAAACCTATCCTAACTTGCCTGCTGGGGTTGCCATTGCCAAAACAAGGAAGAGTATAGACATGGGACACTATAGAGCAATCTCTCATAACTCTATAGGTAAAAATCAGCAACAGCAGATTAACAATAAAGGTGAAGCATTACTAACTCAAAAATCCAAACTCTAAAATATTCCCAGATCCAAAAAAATTTAGTGCCAAAATTGGCAGATTTCACAGCTGGCCTTATATGACAGGGCACAGCTTACCTGGGTCCCCTCCCAGTGTGGTGTTGGAGGGCCCTGGAAGAGAAAGTGCATCTGTGTTTTGTCTGTGCCCTGTCATATAAGGCCAGCTGTGAAATCTGCCAATTTTGGCACTAAAGTTTTTTGGATTCTCTGCCAATCACTCCCTACCAGGGACCCCACACTCACCTGTGGTCTTGTATATCTTGGAGTGCATCACTCCACCTGGCTTTCAAAGTTTCCATTGAGATATCAGTGGTTTGGGCTTGCACCACATGTGGCAGTTGGTCCCAAAGGTATGGAGATGGGCTGGGAGGAGGGGTAGAGGTGAGCAGCAGGGCAGGTCTAGGGAGACCACAATGAGGGAGAGAAAGGAGGGCACAGGTAGCTTACCTGGGTCCCCTCCCAGTGTGGTGTTGGAGGGGCCCTAGAAGAGAAAGTGCAGGGACCCAGGATCCCTCAAGTTCTGAGGAAGCCTAAGCATCTCCTTTTAGCCTGTTCCCATTTTTTAGGGATTGACTTCTGACCCCAGGCCAGCTTTTTCCCACCTTGGTCTAGTCTGAGGCAGCATAGATTCTTACATTAGACAAATAGCCAAAAAAGAAGTCCACATGCCTAGGTCTCATCATAAAGACATAAACAAAATGAAGACAGTATACTCTAGCCCCCCAAATCCACCAGCTCTATGTAAAATTTCTCCTGTGAGAGCTACCTAAATGAACCCCAGAACACAGAACTTCAAAAATAATTATAAATTTCTATAGCAGGCTTTCTTTTAGGCCACCAACCAGCTCCCACATAAAGACATAGAGACTTGATATTAGTTATAAATGCTCAGCCTTAGCTTAGGCTTGTTTCTTGCTAGCTCTTATAACTTATTTTAACCTGTTTCTCTTCATCTATGTTTTTCCTCAGGGCTTTTCACCTTTCTTTCATTCTGTATGTCCTACTTTCCTGCTTCCTCTGTGTCTGGCCCTGGCATCTCCATCTCTGTCTCCTTGATTTTCTCTTTCCTCTACTCCTCTTGAGCCTAGATTCCTCCTCCTACTCATTCTCTGTGGCCATCAGTCCCACCTATCGATACCTCTACTGCTTAGCTATTGGTCATTCAGCTTTTGATTAGACCAATCAGTTGCCTTAGGCAGGCAAAGTGAAGTAGTAACACATCTTTACACAGTTAAACAAATGTAACACACCTTTACACAGTTAAAGTAATATTCTGCAACATAAACAAATATAATACATCTTTATACAGTTAGAGTAATATTCCACAACAAATTTCATCAAAGAATTTAAGAAATGGAAAGGAGATAAAAATTAAATGATTCCATTTACTTAAAAAGAACAGTAGTGTTCTTTTTCCTGAGTGATACCCAGGAAAACACAGATCCACAGCTGAATTTTATTCATTTAGTGGCCAAGAAAATCCAAAATTTAAAAAACCAAATTCAATAAAGAGATATAGAGTTATTGGAAGTAGCTAACATGGAACTGAAAAACACAGTGATGCAATTTTGAAAACCTTGGGAGAAGCCTTACAAGTCGACTGAATCAGGTAGAAGAGAGTATCTGGAATTGAAGATAAAGAAGAGGATTAGACCACACATGCAGAGAATATGAAAGTTTCTAAACACAGAAAAAGAACATGTGGGGACAGCATGAAAAGATCAAAACTTTGAATATTGGCATAGATGAGGTAGAAGAATCCCAGGTCAAAGATATGGATGAGATCTTCAGTAATATCATAGAAGACAATTTCCCCAAATTAAGGCAAAACACACCCATACAGATAAAAGCACACAGAATACCAAATAAGCAAAACCAAGAAAAGAAACTCCCCTCAGCATAGAATACTAAAAATACAGAACAAGGGAAGAGTATTGAAAACTGCAAGAGAAAAACTACAAGTCACATATAAAGGAAAACTCATCTTAACCACTGGTTTCTCATACAAGTCACATATAAAGGAAAACTCCTCATCTTAACCACTGGTTTCTCATACAAGTCACATATAAAGGAAAACTCCTCTCAACCACTGGTTTCTCATACAAGTCACATATAAAGGAAAACTCCTCATCTTAACCACTGGTTTCTCATACAAGTCACATATAAAGGAAAACTCCTCATCTTAACCACTGGTTTCTCATACAAGTCACATATAAAGGAAAACTCCTCATCTTAACCACTGGTTTCTCATACAAGTCACATATAAAGGAAAACTCCTCTTAACCACTGGTTTCTCATACAAGTCACATATAAAGGAAAACTCCTCATCTTAACCACTGGTTTCTCATACAAGTCACATATAAAGGAAAACTCCTCATCTTAACCACTGGTTTCTCATACAAGTCACATATAAAGGAAAACTCATCTTAACCACTGGTTTCTCAGTGGAAACTTTGAAGGCCAGATGGAGTGATGCACTCCAAGTTATACAAGACCACAGCTGCCAACCTGGACTACTGTACCCTGCAAAAATCTGCCAGAGTTGATGGAGAAAAACTTTCTATGATACAAATAGGCTCAAATTCCTTTCCACCAAACCAGCCCTACAGAGGATACTAGAAGCAATACTTCAGGCTGAAGAGAGGAAGTAAGCACAGCCACTGGAAAGAAAACAAATAAGGCTGTAATTACTGGAACCCAACAACAACACAAACAATAGAATGACTACAGTCAACACACTTCCCAATAATGATTATACACATTAATGGTTTCAGCTCTCCCACCAAATACGCAGGCTAGCACAGTGGATTAAGAAATAAAATCCATCTTTCTGCTGCTGACAAGAAACTCACCTTAACTTTAAAATAGACACCACACATGGGACTGACCTAGGCCCCCTGCATATGTTACAGTTGTGTAGCTTGGTCTTCATGTGGGACTCCTAACAGTGGGAACAGGGGCTGTCTCTGACTCTGTTGCCTGCTTTTGGGATCCATTTCTCCTACTGAATTGCCTCTTCTAGCCTTAATAGGAAAGGAGGCGCCTAGTCTCACTGCAACTTCATAGACCATGGCTGGCTGATATCCATGGAAGGGCTGCCCTTTTCTGAAGAGAAATGGAGGAGGAGTGGATTGGGGGATGGGAAGGACTGGGAGGAGGCGAGGGAGGAGAAACTGCAGGTGGGATGTAAAATAAACAAACAAAAGTGGACACTACCTTAGAGTGGAAGGATGGAAAAATTACAACAGTAAAATGAGACCAGAAAGCAAACAAGCATTGCTATCCTAATACCCTGACAAAAATAAACTTCAAACAAAACTAATCAAAAGAGATAAAGGACACTCCATCCTAATCAAGGGAATGAGGAGTCAAGAAGACCTTAGAAGTCCTAAGCATGTCTGCACCAAACTGCTGCACCCAAGTCTACTCTTTAAGGGTATGGCTGTCATTAAAGATGTAGATTACCACCAACCCAATGACAGTAGATGACTTCAATACACCATTTCCTCCGGTAGGCAGTTCATCCGGAAAAAACAAAACAACAACAATAAAACAAAAACAAAAATAGAAACATCAGAATTAACTGACATCAGACATCAAAAAGACTTAACAAATACCTACAGAATATTCTACCCAAACACCAAGCACTATTCTATTCAGGAGACCATGGAACCATCTCTAAAATAAACCACAACCTAGAACACAAAAACCTTAACAGAAAAATAGACCATGATTTGATCATAATGCAATAAAACTTAAAATCAATAGCAAACAAATATCTAGTAAGTACACAAACTCATGGAGATTGACCAACTCATTGAATAACAAATGGGTCAAGAAGAATCAAGACAGTGTTTTTTTTTTTTTTATAAAAACCTGGATATAAAAGAAATTTAAATGCAACACAAAAAACTTTGTGATATATTTTTTAAAAAAAGTCCTGTGTGGGAAATTTATGACTCTTAAGTACCTTCATTAAAAAATCAGAAAGATCACAAATAAATGGTTTTGATACAACTCAAGAATTTGGAAAAACAAGAACAAATCAAACTCAGTAAATGGCAAAAGATAATAAAAATAAGAGGAGAAATTAATGAAATAGAAACAAACAATTCAAATAATCAACCAATGTAAGAGCTGGTTCTTTGAGAAAATAAACAAGAATGACAGATCCTTGGCTCAACTAACCAGAACAGAGCCACTATCCCTGATGAACATATGTGATGGCTAGTTTTTATGTCAGTTGACACAAGGCCAAAGTCATTTGGAAGGAGAGAACCTCAGCTGAGAAAGTAACCCACCAGATCAGCCTGTGGGCAAGCCTGTGGTGTGTTTCCTTGATTGATGATTGATAGAGGAGGGCCAAGCTCACTGTAGACAGTGCTATCCCTTGGCCCACGGTCCTGGATGCCATAAGAAAAGTGGATTTTGATCATGGTGTTTTATCACGGCAATAAAATTAGCAACTAAGACATATAGATGCAAGAATCCTCAATAAAATATTTGCAAACCATATCCAGGCACATATCAAAAGATCAAGTTGGCTTTATCCTAGAGATCCAGGGATGGTTCAAAATAAATAAGTCAATAAATATAAGAAATTATACAAATAGACTTAATTGATGCAGAAAAGGCATTTGACATAATCCAACAGCACTTTATGATAAAGGTCCTAAAGGCAGTAGGACTGTAGGGAGCAACTCCAACACAATGAAGCCTGTATATGGTATATGACAGACACAGCCAGCACAGCCAGCATTATCCTAAGGAGAAAACACAAAGCAAGCCTATTAAAAGTCTGGAATGAGGGGCTGGAGAGGTGGCTCAGCGGTTAAGAGCACTGACTGTTTTTCCAGAGGTCCTGAGTTCAAGCCCCAGCAACCACATGGTGGCTCACAACCATCTGTAATGAGATCTGGCACCCTCTTCTATATACATAATAAATAAATAAATCTTAAAAAAAAAAGTCTGGAATGAGACAGGATTGTCCAGTATCCCATTTCTTTTCAATATAGTGCTTGAAGCACAAGCTATAGCAATAACACAAGGAAATTAAAGAGCTACAAATATGAAAAGAAGGCAGACTACCCATTTGTAGGTGATAGGATGTTATCCCCAAGAGATCCCTATAGTCCCACCAGAAAACCTCTAGGAACAACCAACAATTTCAGCAATGTAGCAATGTACACTAGAAGAAACGGTAGCTTTTCTATACACCGACAGCAAACAGGCCGAGAAAGAGATTATGGACATACTATTCACACTAGCCTCAAAGGAAAAAATATGTAGGAATAAACCCAACCAAGAAGGCAATAGACCACTACAATGAAAATCTTAAATCTCTGGAAAGAATTAATATTGTAAAAATGACCATTCCACCAAAAACCATTTGCAGACTCAGTGTAAGCACAATCAAAATGTCTATCTCATTCTCACAAAAATAGAAAAAAAAAAGCCTAAAATTTACTTGGAACCAGAAAGGACCCAAGATAGCCAAAGCAGTCTTGAGAAAAGGAAAACACAGGAGGGATTACCATTCCAGATTTTAAGATATATTACAGAGCCATCGTAATAAAAAAATAAATAAATAAATAAATAAAGGTACTGGCACAGAAGACATGTAAACCACTGAAACAGAAGACTCAAACGTGACTACAGGCATCTGATATTTGACCGAGACACAAAACTAGAGAAAAGGCAGCATCTTCAACCAAAGGTGCTGGGAATGTGCATGTGCACTTGCAGAAGAATGAAGTTAGACCTGTTATCGGTCACCTTGTACAAAACACACAGCAGTGTGATGAAGAGCTCAGTGTGGAACCTGAAGCACTGAGACCACTAGAAGAAAACAGACTGAACCCTACGTGATACAGTTACAGGAAAGGACTTTCTGACAGGACTCCATTTGTCCAGAAGCCAAGGCCAACAGTTGACAAGTCAGACCTCTTGAAACTAAAAGGCTTCTTCACAGCAAAGGAAACAATCAATTATTTGAAGAGAATGGGAGAGAATCTTTGCTGGTTATTCATCTGATAGAGGATTAATATCCAGAATATACAAAGAACTAAAAAACAGAGTCAAAAAACAAACAACCCATTTAAAGAGTGGGCTATGGATCTGAACAGAGAGCTCTCAAATGAAGTCTCAAAAATGGCCAATAAATACCTCAAATACTCTTCATCATCCTTAGCAATTAGGTAAAGCTAATTATGACCTAAATAACCAAGACTTCGTCTTACCCTAGTCAAAGCATCTAAGACCAACAAAACAACTGACAAAAGCTGGAGGCACAGGTCGGGGAAAGGGAAACTTCATTTACTGTTGGTGGAAGTGCAAATTGGTGCAGCCAATCAGTATGGAGAATGCACAAAAAATAAAAATAAATCCACATACAACCCAGCTCCAACACTCCTTGACAAATGCCTAAAGGACTTAACATCCTGCCCATTCACTGTGGCTCTATACACAATATCTACAGAATGTAAACAACAAAAATGTCCTTCAGCTAACATGGATAATGAAGATGTGGTACATATACATAATGGAACACTATTCAGTTGTAGAGAAAATGAAATCATGATATTTGCAGTCAAATGGGTAGAACTAAAAAAGACTCAGAAAGACAAAAACCATATGTTCTCTCTCATCTGTAATTCCTAGCTCCAAGTCTTCAGATGTGAGTATATAGCCCAGAGTAATTAGCAGAAGTCGGGAAAGTAAGAACCATGGCAGGTGAGCCCTAGAGAAGGGAAGAGCCGGGATACAAGTGACATAAATATTTAATTGCAGGATAACTCAATGTGGCTTTCCACAAAAGATGCAACCATGTCATTTACAAGAAAATGCACAGCATACTCTTCAGTGAAAAAGCCAGACTCAGAAAGGCAAATATTTCATGTGGAACTTAGATTTGAAAGCAAAACCAAATAGGAAAGCACAAGGGGGCCGTCTGTAAGGAGGGAAAGGCCTGTAAGAGGGAGGCAGGCCAAGAGAACGGAACTGGGGTTGAACATTTCCAATATACAGAAAAGAATAGGAGCTAGCATGGACTTCAGTGTTAGAGTGTTGCCTGGGAAGCACTGGATCCTGGCCTTCATTCCCAGAACTGCCAAAATAGCTCATTAAAAATAAGTTTGGGCTGGCTGTGTGGCATATGCCTTTAATCCCAACAGAGGCAGGTGGATCTCTTGTGTTCAAGACCAGCCTGATCTACAGAGTGAGTTGTAGGCCAGTCAGGGCCACACAGTGAGATCTTGTTAAATAATAATAATATTTTAGAAAATGAAGATACTTTTTTTTTAAACATAATGATATTAAAGTGATATAATTGCTGAGACGTTTCAAGGAAATTTTGTAAATATATGTTTTTAAATATTCAGAAGCTTGAAAATATTTCATATGCTCACTATACTGAGCACTAGAGTATAGAATTCTTTCTGTAACATACCTACCCTTATTTTTTTTTCTTTCTGAATCCCTCTTTCCACTTAAAAACCTTCCACCCGGCAGACAGGCAATCAAGAGAAGGAATGAACAGGAGGGGACCACCCGCCCTGACCCTGCGGCGACCACTGCCTCAGATGCAGAAGGTAATGGAACAACAGGAACAGTGGGGTCATTTCAGGAGTTTCTACACACTAATGATGAGAAACCCTAAGCCTTTCTAGTGAGTGATAGAATTGAAAATGATGAATTATCTGATGAAAGAAAAAGGTAGCCTTAATGATTGTTTGAATAAATTCAGGTACATGTGAGGGTCTGTTAAAATGTTGATTCTAATTCAGTAGGTCTAGAATAGGACCCTTGAGTCCATGTTTCTGGCAAACTCTCATGTGACACATGTGTGGTAAGCCTGGAGCTTACACTCAAGTAGTCTCATTCTCAGGGTCTCTGGGAAGGTGATTTTGCTCTTGTCCAATTTAGCAGGAAAGCAGTGTACATATATACACAGTAAATATGTAACAAAAGCAACCATGTAAGAGACTCCCTAAAAAAAAGCAGCTGCATTTCAGCATGCAGAACAAATGGTGTAAAGAGCGAAGAAGCAGAGTGCGGCATGCCAGTGTTATGTGTCCTCCCACTCCAGAAAGATGGCCCCAGCTTGACCCACCCATTCTGCCTCTTGCTCCACTCCAGCTGCAACAGTAAGGCGGGCAGAACTGAGTGCCTTGAGAAAAGGGGATCTATGCAGGTCACAGGTCAAGAGGACAGAGTATAAGATCTGGGAGCTTCAGGAGCAGCACTGTGTCTGTAAAGAAGTCTTTAAAGAGCTCTGGCACATCAGTGAAACTCACCTGCCTTGCTGTGAAGATACCACTGTAAGAAAAGAATAAGCTGGGCAGGCAGATTTCTGTGAGTTCAAAGCCAGCCTGTCTACATAGTGAGTTCCAGGACAGCCAGGGCTGCACATTGAGACCCTGTCTCAAAAGCATATTTTTAGAAAGGAACAGTCTGGGTGTCTTCCACTTAATTGAGTGTGGACATTGAAAGTCTTCTGAGTTGAGAGAGCTGAGCATCCTCCTGTAATTGGCAATCTTAGACTAGTTAAAATCTGGCTATTATTTTCTCTAGTGTTTTTGCCATTTTAATTTATTTGTGATAATTTATTAGATTCTCGGTCATTCATACTGTGATCTCATTTTAGGAGGACTGAAAGAAGACTACAGGGAACAGGTAAAGTGTCTGTGAGGAACTCTGCAACTGGCTTAACCCTGCATGCTGGCTGTTGGCCTACATTAACCAGACTACATTAACAGCTTCTAGATAACTATTTAGCTGTTTATTTTTAGTAAAGCTCCCTCTGAAGTCATCAGCAGTCAAAATTAATAGCCTGGGAGCCAAGTAATACAGCAGCAATCTGTATCTGTGTATCTATGTATGTCTGTGCATATCAGTCCTTTACTAGTAGATGGCTGGAGTTATTCAGAAGACTTAAAAAGACTTAATAGAGAAAATTTATCTAATACCTTTCACTTCGTATAATTTTATAAGAAATGCATATAAAATATCATTTCTGACAAGTGATCTTAAGTCCCCCTCTGTATTATGTCTGACATCCCCCCCAAAAAAAAGTCATGTGAGGAAAAAACCCTCATATAGGTTTTTTTGTGAATCGTCCACAAAAGGCCATGTGAACTGGTTCATTGTGAATGCTGGCTACAGTAATGGCATCATTTTGGAAAAATCCTTTTCATCTCTTTAAGTCTGAAGTTCATTTGTAAAACAGATACTAGTCCACATGCCCCACAGGACTGCCATGAAATTATTTTCTGAGTGAGTGTGGTAGAAGTTTGTTAATTATATGTAACTGTCCTAATAATAGTAACTATCAACTTCATTACTTCAGTCTACTTTTTTGCATTTTGTGTTGTTAGTCTTTGTTTTTAATTTTTAAGGTTGCTCTGTAGCCCTGGGTCAGTGGAGCTCACTTTGTAGCCCAGACTGGCCTCAACCTCAAGGCAGTCCTCATTCCTCATCTTCCCAAGGGCTTTGATTACAAGGACTAGATCTACTTGGCTTGGCCAACCTCTTCATAGTCATACCTTTATTGACATTATTTTTTAAATCTGGATTTAGTTAGGAGGGAAGCAGTCTATATTCCAATGAGTATGTGTGAATAGTCTACATTCAGTTTGCTAAAACTCAGAGAAACTGATACATTTTATTTATATATATTTAAAATATTGCTTTGCAATTCCCTTTAGAAATGGAGCTTCACATTTGTTTATTTTGTGTGGAGGGTATGGACATGTATGTGCTACAATATGCATGTGGAGGTCAGAGGGCAATTTGTGAGGTTGCTCTCTCCAGGGATCAAACTCAGGCCATCAGACTGGACAGCATGTGCCTTTACTCACTAAAGTATATACATACATATAGTGTGTGTGTTTGACTAGAGTTTATTTGTGGTTTGTAAACACATTTTCACTTGAGTGCACTGTACACTTTGACCATATTTATTCCCTTATTTTCTCCCCTCCCCTCCAACTAGTTCTCTCCCCAGTCTTCTACTTCCCTGTCATATATAACACGTAACTATGAATATACATATTATGTTTACAAATATACATCTAGATAGGATTTAGAACAGGGTTATTTGTTGATGATCTCCTGTTCCATCCATTCCCCTACTAATTACATAATTTCATTCTTTTTATGGCTTACTAAAGCTCCATTGTGTATATATAGCACACTGTAATTGGATATTTCTCTTCTGCCTGCTTGTTCCCAAATACCTGGCAGCTGCTTCCCAAATAATTGACTCAGAGGCTTAATATTACTTGTAAATGCTCAGCCAATTGCTCAGGTTTATTACTAACTAGTTCTTACATTTTAAGTTAGCCCATATTCCTTATTTATGCTCTGTCACATGGCAGTACCTTTATTAGCATGGCACATTCATCTCCTGCTCCCTCTGTGTCTGGCTGATGACTCTTCTTCTTCTAATCATCCTTAGCTTGGCCGCCCCACCTATACTTCTTGTCTGGCTACTGGCCAATCATCATTTTATTAAACCAATTTGAGTGACAAATCTTTACAGTATACAAGAGGATTATTCCACAGCACCATACTTTCATTATCTATTTATCTGTGAATGAACACTCAGCTGGTTGCCTAACTTGGCTATTCTAAATAGTGTTTCAATTTACATGCATATTTTCTTGTAACATAACAGATTATATTCTTTTACTGAAATGAAATGCCTAAGGCTATGTACTTTATAAAGAATATATTTTAAGCTACAGCATGGAAGCTGAACGTTCAAGATTGGACAGTCCCATCAATCTGGGAAGGGCTTCATGAACACAGCATCTCAATGGCAGGAGTGTATGTGGAGAAGACAGACAGAGAGATTGTGGTTAGATTTGCTCCTTTACAACAGTCCACCCTGCAAGTGCAGCTCTTCCTGTGGAGAGCAGGCCTCCAGTGGCTTATCACCTTCATTGAGCCTCACTCTTAAAAGGTCCTACAACCTGCTAATGTTTTCAGTAAATCAGCTGTTAGGGGACAAACCACTTCCAAGCCACAGGAATAATGATTTTTCCACATTTTTATCACCTCTTTTCCAACTTCAATTGGAGATATCAACAAAAAGATAAAACTGCAGTTATTGTCACATTTTCCAGGTGCTTCTTGTGGCTGACTCCAGTCGTGGTGTTTGGGTAAAGACCTAGCTCCCACAGGTGCGCTCTGTGTGAGGCTGCTCTTAGCACCATGGGAATAACTGGGATTGAGCAGTCCCATAGTCGCCAGCTCTGAGAGAATAAAGCTGGACACCTGCAACAGTGTGGCTCTAGATGGGTTTCTTAACCTTGGCATTTTTGCCATTTTGAGCCAAACCACTCTCTACTGGCTAATAAAAATAAATAAAAGTATGACCTGAAAATAGGCAGATTGCTGGATACCAGGAAGGATATGCAGAGCAGAAGGAAGGTGGATGGACATGATGAACTCAGTATTCATGCATGCATATCCTACAGTGGGTTCCATAGTTTATGTAATCAATATGTGATACTAATAATACTGTTTCAAATGCAGGAATTTTGAACAGTTTTCCTCCTTAGCAAGCTGGTCTCTAGGACAGGAAGCTTATAAAAAGCAGGAAAAAAAAGATGCTTTTTTTTACAGTGTTTACAGCAGGGGTCATCAAACACTTCCGTGAGGGGACAGAGAGAAGATATTTAGGCTTTGTAGACTACAATGTTGTTTTAGCTGCTTTACTCTGATACCATACCAAAAAACAGCCAAAGTCTAGTCTTAATTGAGGGTCCTTATGTCCCAATAAAATCGTCATAAAAACATGAATGTCATGCAGTTGTTGTAAAATATGCTTTGATATTTTTGCAAGCCATTTTCAAGTGCAAAAAGTCTTTTGTGGGGGAACTTGGATATCTATCTTTTTGACTTGCAGGACTTGAAATGATGGAAGATAGATTAGATGCATATCATTAGCCATAAACTTGCTGAATCCAGGTTCAGAGAAATGAGGCAGGAGGATTGCCATGAGTTTAAAGCCACCATGGGCTACATAGTAGGTCAGGTCTCAAAATAAAGTGAATCTTTAAAGAGCTTGTAGTTTGGCTGGAAAGATGGCTCAGTGGGTTAAGACACTGTCACCCAGCCTGAGTTCAGTCCCTGGGACTCACATGGTGAAAGGAGAGAGAGCTGACCCCTCAAGTTGTCCTCTTAGCTCTGAAAGTGCATTACCTGTAACTTCTGGCTTGTTTCAGGTGTGGTAATGAACATCTGTAATCCTAGCACTTGGGAGTTAGAGGCAGGAGACACAGAGGTTTAAGACCAGCCTTGGCTACACAAGTGAGTGAGTTTGAGGCCAGCAGGACTAAGGGTGGTTTCCTGCCACACAAGGCTGTAACTTTCTTAAGACCATATAGCTAGTTTGCTCACTTTCTTGTTGTTACAAACAAGCATGGAATCATTTAGTGTTTCCCAAACAACTAACATCGGTGCAAGAAGGAGAATGCATAAGTCTGACTAGATAATATCCCAGATGTGACACCTGTCCAAAACCATGCTTATCATTTTATCCTTGGCTCCAGACTTGCTCCTCCTGGAAACTGGTGCTTGTTAAATCAAAGGCAATGAGAACCATTGGTAACACAGAGGAAATCTAACCTAAATGACTGGACCATTCAAGGAAAATGACTTCCTCAAGTGACAGCAGGTCCAAAGTCAGCTGCAGCAAAGCAGCTCTTAATGTGCTGTTAAGTCTACTTAGCAAAGTCTGGGTGCATGGAAAGGAAAGTGATGTGGTCTCCCCCACACTGGGTGACAGCCATAGTGCTTGGCAGGTACTTAATCATATGTAGAAATCAGTTGAGAAACCCAGGACATTCTTCTGTTGCTGTAAATCACTGCAGGAATTAACATGCACTTTGAGTCAGTCAGGGATTAGCAGTGTCAGCACACAATAAAGTCAGGTCAGCTTTGCTGCACCTGCAGCTTCTCTAACCAAAAGGAAAGAAACAAAGCAAAACCACCAAGTCTCCAGTTTTTATCGGGGGCTAAAACATCATCAGCCTTGAGCCAAAAGTCCTCCTTCTCAGGGTGTTTCTAGAGTAAGAAGTAATAGTAAACACAGGCAGGGGCCCTGCCTAAGAACACCCAGCACAGGGTTATTTACAAAAAGAAACCAGAAACCATATAGATTTAATTTAAAGGGAGTGGTTAAGCCATAGTATGTAATGGAATAAAACTCAGACATTAAAATCAAAGACTATGTATCCAAATCGCAAGCTGATGATATGGCTTAGTGCTGAGTATTTCCCAAGCATTAACAAGTTCCTGGGTTCAATCCCCAACATGACAATATGTGTGTGTGTTTAAAATAATTTCATTTATTAAAACATCTGTAGAAAAATACTGAAAGCAAATGTATGTTAACCATATATTTACATTTTCTAAATTGTATTTAATGAGTATTCCTTTTAATAATGTGAAATTATCAAATATAAAATATCTTACTTTGTTAACCTTCAATGTATCTGTCTAAGATAAAACAGGTACCAATGTCCTAAAGCAGTGTTTTTCAACCTGTGGGTGGCAACCCTTTACGAGTTTTACAACCCTTTCACAGGGGTGGCCTAAGACCACTGAAAAACCCAGATATTTACATTACCGCTCATAACAGAAGCAAAACTATAGTTATGAAGTAGCAATGAAAATAATTTTATGGTTGGGGGTCACCACAACATGAGGAACTATATTAAAGGGTCACAGCATTGAGAACCACTGGCCTAAAGTAAAGTTTTTAAGAACTAGATGGATTTTAAAGCAAGGACTTTGGAAGAAGAAAAAAAAAAATGTTTTTAAGGAAACCCTGGCATCACTGGAAGGAAAGAGAAGCAGATGGGGGAGGCGCCAGGGAATCAGGAAGGAAGGAAGGAGACAGAGAAAAAGGAAGGGAAGGGAAGGGAAGGGAAGGGAAGGGAAGGGAAGGGAAGGGAAGGGAAGGAATAGCTAAAGCAAATTGAGCTTCTTAGGGAAACAACCTGGCCTTCCAGGAGCCAAGTGTTAATGCAGAGTCTATGAAAAGCTTTTCTCAATGGAAAGGACTTCAATATAGAACTTAACCACTCCGTTCATGGTGCTCTTAGCACATGCTAAGCAAACATTCCACCACTAAGCTATACGACACTCGAAAATTATTTTTAACTATCCCTACCTCAAAAATTATTTTACAATAAATGGTTTCCACCTGTATTTTAAGAACAATTCTTTGATTATGGCAGGAGCTGGTGAGCTCTCCAGTCCCACTCCCTTGACTTGTTGTTTTTGTCAATAGCAAGTAGCTTGCAATGTTTTTCAAAAAATACTCACACTGTTCATTTCCAAGTACGACTGGCCATCCTTATCTCACCTTCAAATACCTTTAATTTCAGAACTCTCCCGCGAAGCCCTGTCGCTCTGTAGTAGTAAGGTTGGAGGAGAGTCGCGAAAAGAAAAGCCAGTGGGGGAAAGATGAGGTTCTCGTGTGTTTCTCTGGAGTTTGATGAAACAACAGGGGTATAACCTTTACTGTTTTAGGCCTATTACTTTAAGAGTCACAATGAGACAGTTAAAATAAGGGCAGGATTTGGAAGAACACATTAGGTCTGGGGAGATGGCTTGGTGGATAAAGTAATTGGACAGCAAACATGGTGACCTGGGTTCAGATCCTCAGGACCAACATAAAAGCCAGGTGGGTATAATGGTCACATATCATCTCAACTACTTGGGCGGCAATGAGAGGGACCCCAGGGGCAAGCCGAACAGCTTGCTAATGTATGAGCCAGATTTGGCAAGCTGTGAGATCAGTGAGAGACCCTGCTTCAGTAATGACAGTGGGGAACACGTGGGGGAAGCACCTGCTGCCAACCTCAGACCTCCTCATGCAAATGAAGATGTGTGCACACCACATACACACACCCCACACACACAGAAAACAAGAAGTACACATTCTAGGAACCTTGAAAGCACGTTGAGACAAAGTCACAAATGACGACTGTTGGTAGAGTCCACAGATGCTCCACAGCCTCACCCTGTTCTCTGCCACCGCCCTATTATGCCTCATGCATTAGTTATGGATTGATTTTTTATAAATAGCTATGAATATTGTAGTCACTGAGGAAGGTAAACATGAAGATCCAGTTACATAAGCACAGCACATTTTTATTTCATTTCACTGTTTTGAAATACTTGAAAATAATAAAGATATGAATGTTAAGTTGGTGTTTTACTCTGTTTGAACATGGTTTAATTATTTTTATCTGTTTACTTGCAGGACATTGGAGATGTTGGTTCTCTCAGAATGGTTCATTTTGGTTTGGTGTAAATCACTAGAAACTCCAAAAAGAAACCTGCCTTTTTAATATCTTTTATATTGCCCTAATTCAATACAAATCTCCATGTATGGATTTTAATAGAAGGAAAGCTGGTACATGCAGCACAGCATAACAATAGCAAAGTTACCCTAAATAAAAGTCCTCAACCACTTATTTTCATAATGTGTGTGCTTCTTAAATGTCAGAAACTATACATCATGTGGAGTATCAGAGGCAGAACATTTAAGTCATATTCTCCCCTCGTCTTGTAAAATTTTCCTCCTTTGGGGGCTATTGTTGGATTTTCTTTTACTCTAGCCCCACATTGGGTGCCAAAATGTTGTTGGGTGTTGTGGGTTTTTTTGCTCTTTTCTCTTTTGAGGGGCCCACCAACCAGCTCCTAAATAAATCAAACATGGAAACTTATCCTTCATTATGAATGCCCAGCCTTAGCTTGGCTTGTTTCTTGAAAGCTTTACTTAACTTAAATGATCTCATTTACCTTTTGTCTCTGGGCTTTTTCCTTTTCTTATTTCTGTATATATTACTTTCACTCTTATTCCGTGGCTGGCTGTGTGGCTGTGTGGCTGTGTGGCTGGCCCCTACTGACCTCCTCTCTTTGTTCTCTTGCTCCTCCTTCTTCTCCTCCCAGATTTCTCATTCTATTTATTTTCTCTGCCTGCCAGCCCCACTTGTCCTTTCTCCTGCCTAGCCATTGGCCATTCAGCTCTTTATTAGACCATCAAGTGTTTTAGACAGGCAAAGTAACACAACTTCCAGAGTTAAACAAATGCAGCATAAAAGAATGCAACACATCTTTGTATCATTAAGCAAATATTCCACAGCATAAACAAATGTAACACATCTTAAAATAACATTACACAACAGGGGGCTGTGCTCAGCAGTTAAGAGCACTTATTCTTAACCGAATTGAACACAGGTTCAATCCCCAGCACCCACATGGTGGCTCATGGCTGTCCATAACTCCAATTCCAGGGAATCCAGTGCCTCCTTCTGACCTCCTCAGGCACCAAGCACAGACACGTGATATGAGCCAAACACCCATAAATATATAATAAAATAAGTCTTTACAAAAATTTCTTCTCCTGTTCTTATTTACATTACTAATTTATATTACTAATAAAATATTTGTTAAGCAAAAGTTCCTGTCCGGACCTACCAAAACAGACATTTCTCCATCATGGATCCTTGCAATGAGGAACTGGTAGCCCTTGCCACAGCAAGCTGTCATCTTCCCATGAGCTCAGGATTCCTCAAAAACATTGCAAAGAGAGTACAGGTGGTACATAGCCCTATTTTACCACAGTGCCATGTGGAAATATGGAAATGTGGCTCAGGGAATACTTTAGCGGGTGGATACTGGTACTCTGTCTCCAGTGGCTGTAATGTTATCTTTTGTCTCTGATCCCAAGTCCAACCCATCTTCTCCCAGCACCTATAAAGTGACAGCACTGTAAGTTGTGAGCATGAAAGGCCCTTCCTTGTCCTCGATACCTGCCACTAGCAGATGATACGTAGTTTATAACTATAGATGACTATGATAACATGAGTTAAACTGTCATTTTTCCCAGAACATGAGAGCAGGAAAGAGGTGAAACGTACATTTTTCAGTTTGCTACTGCCCCCAAAATTTTGAGTTTATAATCTTTGAGCCATCCTAATGACATGCTGGATTAATTTTTTTTCTTTTTTTTACTATTCCTATCCTTTCTCTTGCAGATAATCAAAGCTGACTAAATTTTTAAGTTTATTGGTGTATTTTTTATGTGCATCAGTGTTTTCCCTGCATGCATGTCTATGTGAGGATGTTGAAACCCCTGGAACTGGAGCTACAGACACTCTTGAGCTGCCACGTGGGTGCTGGAAATTGAACATGAGTCATCTGGAAGAGCAGCCAGTGCTCTTAACCACTGAGCCATCTCTCCAGCTCTGAAGCTGACTAATTTTAAAGAAAGGTATGATTTTGCTAGCACGGCGTCATTCCCACACCCTCAAGCCACATTCCTGATGCACTGCATCCTTTTGCTGTTTGACCACCGTTTTCTGCAGCTATGTGAGAATGGCAGAGGTCAGTCCCTTCTCTAGTTTCTCTGCCACTCAGTCCAAACTCTATGCTAAAATGTGGCTGTGAATGCGTGTACTTATAGGTCCATGAACATTGTTCCTAGTGGTAAAATTTGGCAGTTACCAATATGAACATTAAACAAGACTTAGTTTCCCATCTTCCCAACTGTTTCAGTTTCTTTTCTTTTATCATAAACACCACGATGAAAAGTAACTTGGGGAGAAAAGGGTTTATTTCAGCTTACAGATCTCAGGTCACGCTCCATCACTCATCACCCTGTAAGGGCAGGAACTCAAGGCAAGAACCTGGAGACAGGAACTAAGCAGAGGCCCTGGAGGAATGCTGCTCAGCCTTCTCTCTTATACAACTCAGGACCACCTGCTCACGGATGGCATTGTACCCAGCAGGCTAGGCCTTTCCACATCAATCATTAATCAAGAAAACTCCCTACTGACCTGCCGAAAAGCCATAAGGAAGGTGTTTCTCAACTGAAGTTCCTCTTCTCAGGTAATTCGAGGTTGTGTCAAGTTGACAAAAAAAAAAAAAAAAAATCAAGACACCAACTACACATGTCTCTGGAATAATTAGCTCAAACATAGTAAACTAAATTTAGTCACAAGAATCTAGTGTGGGGGCTAGAGAGACGACTCAGTGGCTGAGAGACCTTACTGCTCTTGCAGACAACCTGAGATTCATTACTAGTACACATCAATAAACTGAGTTGGGAATAACAAATCCTAAATGTTGTTTGTTGTTTATTTAAAGACCAAGTAGCCAAAACTATGGTATACTTTTTTTTTTTTACTATTTTTTTTGTTTTGTTTTGTTTTTGTTTGTTTGTTTTTTTTTGTTTTTTGAGACAGGGTTTCTCTGTGTAGCTTTGCGCCTTTCCTGGAACTCACTTGGTAGCCTAGGCTGGCCTCGAACTCACAGAGATCCACCTGCCTCTGCCTCCCGAGTGCTGGGATTAAAGGCGCGCAGCACCACCACTTAGCTTACTATGGTTTTAAATGTTAGTAAACAAGTTAAAATTATACCAGCCTGGCATACTGACTGAGTTAAAGGCATTTGGAAGGGGAAAGCAGTAGCAAAATTACAGTTATGAAGTATCAACGAAAATAATTTTATGGTTGGGGGAGTCACCACTACATAAGGAACTGTATTAAAGGATTGCAACATTAGGAAGATTGAGAACCACTGCTCTAAGAACAGAAAGAAATAACCATAACCAAGAGGAGTAGAGAGTAAGAAATAATCAACGGTTGAAATCAATAAAATCGAAACAGAACAATACAAAGAATCAATGAAATGAAGAGTTGGTTCTTGGAGAAAAATCAACCAGATAAACCCTTATCCAAACTTACTTTTTAGTCAGGTGAAGAGAGAATATCCAAATTAAAAAAAAAAATCAAAAGTAAAAAGGGGGACATAAAAACAGACACTGAGGAAATCCAGAGAATCATGAGGACATACTTTAAAAAACTATACTTCACCAAATTGGAAAATCTAAGAGAAAGATAGTTTTCTCCACAGGTACAACTTACCAAATTAAATCAAGATCAGATAAACAATTTAAATAGACCTATAACCCCTAGTGAAATAGAAGCAGTCATTAAACTCCCCCAACCAAAAAAAAAAAAAAAAAAAAAAAAAAGCCCAGGGCCAGACAGTTTTAACACAGAACTCAATCAGACTTTCAAAGAAGAGTTAATACCAATACTCCTTATGTTATTCCACAGAAGAGAAACAGAAGGGACATGGCCACATTTTATGAGGCCACAGTCACCCAGATACCAAACCTCATAAAAATCCAAGAACAAAGTAGAATTACAGACAAATATCCCTCATGAACACAGATGTAAAAATACTCAATAAAATACCTGAAAACTGAATTCAGGAACACATCAGAAAGATCATTCACCATAATCAAGTAGGCTTTATGCCAGAGATGCAGGGATGATTCATTATATAAAAATCAGTAAATGTAATCTACCATATAAACAAACAAACAAACAAAAAACATGATCACCTCATTAGATGCAGAAAAGACCTTAGACAAAGTCTAACACCCCTTCATGATAAAAGTCCTAGAGAGATTAGGGATAAAAGAGACATACCTCAACATAATAAAGGAAATTTGTATCAAGCCAATAGATAACATCAAATTAAGTGGAGAAAAACTCAAAGCAATTCCACTAAAATCAGGAACAAAACAAGCTTGTCCACTCACTCCATAATTTTAGCAACTCCACATCCAATAGAGGACTAGTACTCAAAATCTATAAAGAACTCAAGGAACTAAATATCAAAAACAAAATCCAATTAAAAATGAGGTATAGTTCTAAACGGATTTCTCAATAGAGGAATCTCAAATGGCTGATAAACAAACGTGAAACGTTCAACAGCCTGAGCCACCAGGGAAATGAAATTCAAAACTCCTTTGAGGTTCCATCTAATACTTGTCAGAGTGACTAAAATAAAAAATGCAAGTAACAGCTCATGCTGGTAAGGATATGGAGCAAAAAGAACACTCCTCCATTGCTGGTGGGAATGCAAACTTGGACAGACACTATGGTAATCAATATAGTGGCTTCTCAGATAGTGGGGAATTGATCTAACTCAAGATCCAGCTATACCATTCTTAGGATAGACCCAAAGGACTCTCCATCCTACCACAAGGACACTTGCTCAAGCATGTTCATTGCAGCTTTATTCATAAAAACCAGAAATTGGAAACAAACTAGGTGTTCATCAAGAGAAGAATGGATAATGTGTGGTACGTTTACACAATAGACTGTTATTCAGCTGTTAAAACAAAATGACATCATGAAGTTTGCAGGCATATGGATGGAACTAGAAAAAAGTATCCTGAGTGAGGTAATGCAAACCTAGAAAGATAAATATAGCATGTGTCCACTTACAAGTGGATATTGGCAGTTAAGTAAGCGATAGCCAAGATATAATCCATAGATCTAGAGAGGTTAGGTAAAGAGGAGGAGTGGGGGGGGAGCATGTGCATGTCCCTGGTTGGGGCACATAGAAGAGACTTTTGGGCAAACTAGAGGTGGGTGAGGATGAAAGGGGAGAGTCAGGTGAGGGGGATGGGTAGGAGAAGAGAGTGTGGAGAGAAAATAGTGGGAATTGGAGGGCTTTGGGAAAGGGATTAGAAACAGTACAGTGGAAATTTCCTGGAATCTATGAAGATGATCCTAATGATGACTCCTAGAAATGGGGCATATGGAGTCTCAACCAGCCATCTTGGATGCCAGGCAAAGCTTCCAGTGGCGGGCCTGGGTTGCATTCAATTGTGTTGTTGGCCAAGAGGGCCCTTTGGAAATCCTCAAGCAACCCAAGCTGTTGCTAAGACAAAGGGTTGCTCTCCACAAACTGACAGTGAGGGCCTCGTTGCTGTGGACAATACCCACAGAACTCATTGACCATGGCAAAGTTGAGCTGGTGCCTACATGGAGCCTTCACCCCTATGTTCTAGTCTCTTTGGTGAGGAAAGGTACTCTGTAGGCTACTGAAAGAGAAATGTAGAACCCAAACCAGTCACAAAACCTTTGACCTACAGTCTGTTCTGAAATGGTGGCACAGAACTTGTGGGAATAGCCAATATCTGATTTGACTTAAAGCCCACTCCACAAGAATGAACCTGCATTAGTTTGGGTTTCTATTGCTATGAAGAGACACCATGACCACAGCAACTCATATAAAGAAAACATTTAACTGGGATGGCTCACTTAGAGTTTCAATCAGGGACAAGAATATATCTTGATATATTTCCTGCCTACATACCTCCCACCCACCCACATGTGATCAAGCACATCCGGTGCAGATGGGTCAAACAAACTTGTTTAGAGGAGTGAAAACATGAGGTTTGTTATCTCCCATAAACAATAGCCTTCAGCATTTCAGGAACTATCTGTCCTTGGGCAAGGGGCTTGCAGATCAGAGGCATTTTTGTTTCATGGATCTCTAAGGCATAGTAATTAAAACTTAAAATGTAACTTTGGCTCTCCCATCTGGTACCAACTTCTGTCTTAGTTTGGGTTTCTATTGCTGTGAGACACCATGATCATGGCAATTCTTTAAAAGAAAAAAATTAAATTGGGGTGGCTAACTTAGAGTTTTAAAGGCTCATTCCATTATCATCATGATGGGGAGCATGGCAGCATACAGGTAGATGTGGTACTAGAGGAGTAGCAGGCAATAGGAAGTCCACTGAGACACTGGGTGGTATCCTAAGTATAGGAAACCTCAAAGTCTACCCCCACAGTGACACACTTCCTCCAACAAGGCCATACCCACTCTAACAAAGCTACCTATCCTAATAGTTCTACTCCCTATGAGATTATGGGGGGCAAATACATGCAAACTATCACAGAACCCATACCCAATACTGCTTGGGTAACCAAGAACCAGAGACTAGATAGCCCAGAGACTAAGGGTAAAGCCAAACACTACTGGTCTTTTTTTTTTTAAGTATCAATAAGATGACACATAAAGATATTCTGCTATACTCATAGATCAGTGCCTTATCCAGTCATCACCAGAAAGGCTGACTCTAGCAGCAGATGGGACCAGATGCAGAGACCCATGGCCAGACAATACATGGAGAAAGAGTCTAAACAGAGGTCTCTGCTGTGGATGTCTTTCTGTATGCTGTGAGCTCAAGAAATCTTACAGAAGGGGAGGTATCAAGAATGTATGAATATAGCCCTCGACCAGATGGTTTCACTGCAGAATTCTACCAGATCTTCATAGAAGACTTAATACCAATACTCTTTAAATTGTTCCACACAATAGAAGCAGAAAGTATATTACCAAACTCCTTCTATGAGGCTACAATTACCCTGATTCCTAAACCAAACAAAGATGCAACAAAGAAAGAAAACTACAGACTGATCTCCCTCATGAACATTGATGCAAAAATACTCAATAAAATACTGGCAAACAGACTCCAAGAACACATCAAAACAATAATCCACCATGATCAAGTAGGCTTCATCCCAGGGATGCAAGGGTGGTACAACATACAAAAGTCCATCAATGTAATACACCATATAAACCAACTCAAAGAAAAAAACCACATGATCATCTCACTAGATGCAGAAAAGGCATTTGACAAAATCCAACACCCCTTCATGATAAAGGTCTTGGAGAAATCAGGAATACAGGGAACATACCTAAACATAATACAGGCAATCTACAGCAAGCCAACAGCCAACATCAAATTAAATGGAGAGAAACTCAAAGCAATACCACTAAAATCAGGAACAAGGCAAGGCTGTCCCCTCTCCCCATATTTATTCAATATAGTACTTGAAGTTCTAGCCAGAGCTATAAGACAACATAAAGAGATTAAGGGGATACAAATTGGAAAGGAAGAAGTCAAGATTTCCCTATTTGGAGATGACATGATAGTATACATGAGTGACCCCAAAAATTCAACCAAGGAACTGATACAGATAATAAAAACCTTCAGCAAGGATACAAGATCATCTCAAAAAAAATCAGTAGCCCTCCTATATACAATAGACAAACAGGCTGAGAAGGAAATCAGAGATACATCACCCTTTACAATAGCCACAAATGATATAAAATACCTTGGGGTTACTCTAACTAAGCATGTGAAGGACCTATATGACAAGAACTTTAAGTCCCTGAAAAAAGAAATTGAAGAAGATGTCGGAAAATGGAAAGATCTCCCATGCTCATGGATAGGCAGGATTAACATAGTAAAAATGGTGATCTTACCAAAAGCAATCTACAGGTTCAACACAATCCCCATCAAATTACCAACACAATTCTTCACAGATCTGGAAAGAATAGTACTCAACTTCATATGGAAAAACAAAAAACCCAGGATAGCCAAAAGAATGCTGTACAATAAAACAACCTCTGGAAGCATCACGATCCCTGACCTCAAGCTCTACTATAGAGCTACCATAATAAAATCAGCTTGGTACTGGCATAAAAACCAACATGTGGACCAATGGTATTGGTGAAATTATTAAGGCCACTCCACGTAATTAAAAGGGAGGTTTATTTTGTGGGCTAACTTACAAATGAAGGGATAGGTTGCAGGGTCTGGCAAAGGTATAGCGCAGTCCGGCGGTGTTCTCTGGAGAACTCTGCTCGGTCTACCCCCAGCATCCAGGGTCCGGGAACCAAGCGCGAGACCTCTTCCCAATCCTTGGTCTTCCGCTTCCTCCTCCGCCCTGCCTTGTGGGCGTGACCATTACCGAAGCCTCAATGGGGGTTGGAACTTCCAGGCCAATGCTGGGATGCCTATCCACTACAAATGGAATTGAATTGAAGACTCTGACATTAACCCACACACCTATGAACATATAATTTTTGACAAAGAAGCCAAAAATGTACAATGGAAAAGAGAAAGCATCTTCAACAAATGGTGCTGGCATAACTGGATGTCAATGTATAGAAGGTTGCAAATAGATCCATATCTGTCACCATGCACAAAACTTAAGTCCAAGTGGATCAAAGACCTCAACATAAATCCAGTTACTCTGAACCTGATAGAAGAGAAAGTAGAAGTACTCTTGAACACATTGGCACCAGAGATCACTTTCTAAATAAAACACCAGTAGCACAGACACTGAGAGAAACAATCAATCAATGGGACCTGTTGAAACTGAGAAGCTTTTGTAGAGCAAAGGACATGGTCAACAAGACAAAGCGACAGCCTACAGAATGGGAAAAGGTCTTCATCAAGCCCACATCTGACAGAGGGCTGATATCCAGAATATATAAAGAACTCAAGAAATTAGACATCAAAATGCCCAACAGTCCAATTAAGAATTCTCCACAGAGGAAGTTCAAATGGCTGAAAGACATTTAAGAAAATGCTCAACATCCCTAATTATCCGGGAAATGCAAATCAAAACAACTCTGAGATACCACCTTATACCTGTCAGAATGGCTAAGATCAAAAGCACAGAAAACAGCTTATGTTGGAGAGGATGTGGAACAAGGGGAATTCTCCTCCACTGCCGGTGGGAATGCAAGCTTGTACAGCCACTTTGGAAATCAATATGGTACTTCCTTAGAAAATTGGGAATCCATCTCCCCCAAGACCCAGCTATAGCATTCTTGGGCATATACCCAAGGAATGCTCAATCATACCACAAGGACACTTGCTCAGCTATGTTCATATCAGCATTGTTTGTAATAGCCAGAACCTGGAAACAACCTAGATGCCCTTCAACTGAAGAATGGATAAAGAAAATATGGTACATATACACAATGGAGTACTACTCAGCAGAGAAAAACAATGACATCATGAGGTTTGCAGGCAAATGGATGGATCTAGAAAAAATCATCCTGAGTGAGGAAACCCAGACTCAGAAGGACAAACATGGTATGTACACACTCATAGGAGGATATTAGATGTAAAACAAAGATGACTAGACTGCTACACAACTCCAGGGAGGCTACCTAGAAAATGGGACCCTAGGAAAGACCCAGGGATCACCCAATGACAGAGAAATGGATGAGATCTACATGAACAACCTGGACGACAGTGGGAGTAATGAAGGGCAAGATTTGAGGGAAAGAAAGCTTAGGGGAGCAGGAGATCCCAGCTGGATCAAGAACAGAAAGGGAGAACAAGGAATAACAGATCATGATAAATGAAGACCACATGAGAACAGGAATAGGCAGAGTGCTGGAGAGGTCCCCAGAAATCCACAATGATATATCCTCTGTAGACTGCTGGCAGTGTTCGAGGGAGGGCCTGATCTGACCTAGTCTGGTGATCAGATGACTAAACACCCTAACAGTCATCTTGGAACTCTCATCCAATAACTGATGGAAGTGGATGCAGAGATTCTCAGCCAGGTCCCAGGTGGAGCTCCAGGTGTCCAACTGTCGAGAAAGAGCAGGATCTGCAAGAGCGTGAATTGTTGAATCCAAGATTGCAAAAAGCACAGGGACAAATAGCCAATCGAAAGAAAGCACATGAATTATGAACCAATGGCTGTGGAGCCCCTAGCTAGATCAGGCCCTCTGGATAAGTGAGACAATTGAATAGCTTGATCTGTTTGGGAGGCACCCAGGCTGTGGGACTAGGACCTGTCCTTAGTGCATGAGCTGGCTGTTTGGAACCTTGGACTTACACAGGGACACATGCTCAGCCTGGAAGGAGGGGACAGGACCTGCCTGTACTGAATCCACCAGGTTTAAATGAATCCCCAGGGGTGTCTTGGTCCTGGAGTACATGGGAATGGAGGGGAGGGATTTGAGGGGAAAGTGGGGGGGGGGGCGGGAGGGAGGAGGACAGGGGAACCCATGGCTGATGTATAAAATTAAAACACATAATAAAAAAAAGTATGAACAAGAGAGGGTAGAGGACACCAGGAAAACAAGGCCCTCTGGATCAACTGAGCAAGGTGCAGATGAATTCACAAAGAAACTGAAGCAGCAAGCACAGGTCTTCCCGGGTCAGCACCAGCTTCTCCCATATATATTATAGCTATTAGCTTAGTGGTTTTATGGGACTCTTTAATGAGAATGAGTGGGTCTCTGACTCTTATGCCTGCTCTTGGGACTCTTTTCCTCCTGTTGGACTGCCATATTCAACTATGATAGTTTTTGCTTCATCTTACTATATTTTATTTTGTCATATTTGGTTACTGTCTCCTAGAAGCCTATTTTTTTCTAATGCAAGATAGAAAAGGGAGTGGATCTAGAGGTGAGGGTGGGTGGCAGAAACTGGCAGGTGTGAGGGGGAGGGAAACTAGAATCAGGATGTGTTAGATGAGAAAATACTGTTTTCAATAAAAGCAAAAAATACTTTTCAGGTCCATCTATCTTCTCGAAAATTTCATGTCTTTACAGCTGAATAAGATTGGTTTTTTTTTTAAAGGCTGCATCCCTGCAGTGGTGGCACACTTCTTTAATCCCAGCATCTGGGAAGCAGAGGCAGGCAGATCTGAAGTGCGATCCTAAATTAGTCTTAACAATAAAAACCCGGAGTCAGATATTGAGGGTGAAAGCTAAAAGATCAAAGAAGGAGAGCAGCCACGAGAAACTTCTGACTTCTGTGAATCCTTGAACCAAATGGGGGAGATCCTGTCTCTATGAATGCTTAGACTGAATGGGATGACAAGATTCTGTCATCAGTAGCCATATATTCCTGTCTCCACCTCCCTAGTGCTGGGGTTAAAGGTGTGAGCCTCCCATGTGCTGAGATCAAAGGCATGATCCTCCCAAGTGCTGTGATCAAAAGATTGAGCCTCTCATGTGCTGGGATTAAAGGTGTGCACCACCACCACCTGGCTGTTTCTCTTTTAGACTAGTTCAATATCATGTAGCCCAGGGTGGCCTTCCTTATCTTCCTGCTTCCTCCTCCCAAATACAGGGATTAAAGGTTTGTGCCACCACAGCCTGGCCTTTATGGTTAACTAACAGCTAGCTCTGCCCTCTGAGCTCCAGGCAACATTTATTTGTCAGAATACAAACAAAATATACAACATAGATCTCTGTGAGTTTGAGGCCAGCCTGGTCTACAGAGCTAGTACCAAGACAGCCAGAGCTACACAGAGAAACCCTGTCTCCAAAAACAAACAAGCATGCAAACAAAACAAACAAGCAAACAAAACAAAACAAGTTGGCAAGATAGATTGGACCATTGTATACTATTCCTAGAAATGTAAAGTAGTGCAGCATGATAGTTCCTCAAAAACTTCCAATAGAATTACTGTATGATCCATCACTACCACTGTCTATGCATGCCCAAGAGAACTCAAAGGAAGAACTCAAATAGGTATCTACACTTTCATGTCAAAAGCAGTATTATTCATAACAGTAAAAAGGTAGACATACCCAAATGTCCACCAACAGATGAATGGATAAATAAAATGTGGTGTATACACATACACATTGGGATGTTCAGCTTCAAATGAAGGCAGTTCCGACATATGCTATAACACAGATGGATGGACGTTGAAGACGTGGTGCTAAGGGAAATACACCAGTCACAAAAAGACAAGCATATCATTCCATTGAAAGGAGGTATCAAGAAGAGTCAAATCTGTAGACATGGGAAGTAGCTCTGTAGTTGTCATGGTTGAAGGGACAGGAGATCTAGGACCAATTAAGTGCATATATAGATTTGGTGCTTCATGCTTAGAACATTCTAGAGGTTGATGGCATTAACCTACTGCATGACACATTTAGAATGAATGAAGACAGTAAATTGTATAATATATTTAATTTATCACAATTTTAAAGTGTGTAATTGTGATGATGACTTTGAAGGCTCTGAAATAGACTCATTGAGATCTACTCTGTCTTAAAGTAACTCTAAAAAAATAAAGAGCAAGATTTTGCTAAGGTTACTTTTGCACTTTAACAACGTAGAATTATAACCTGAGTTTTATAATTATCAATTTGCATTTTTAAAATTTATGGAGCCAGACAGTGGTGGTGCAACCCTTTAACCCCAACACTTGGGAGGAAGAGGCAAGTGTATCTCAGAGTTCAAGGTCAGCCTGGGATACACAGAGAAATCCTATCTTGAAAAAACAAAAACAAACAAAAAAAATCATGGAAGAATTGCCAAAAGAATTAATGAGAAAATACCTGTAACTATATCAAGATTGCAAAATGCAAAGCTAATGAAAGTCAACTAGTTTCCTATATTCCAACACAAAACAGAGTCTGAACTTAAGAACACAATCCTTAATGTTGGAGACATGGTTCAGTGGTGCTTGCCTAGCATGCACAGGCCTTAGTCAATCCTCAATGATACACACATGGACACAAACAGAAACTCCCCAAAATAAAATGCTTATATGTAAGCCTAGCAAATCAGTAAGATCTATCCACTGAAAAGTGTAAGATTTTGATCAGAGAACCAAATAAATACAATGTGCTTGTGGTTTAGAAGACTCTACTCTCCAGAGATCAGTCCTTCCCAACTTAAGCTACAGAGTCATTCAATTCCAACCCAAACCTCACAAACTATAGGGATCAACAAACTGATTCTAATGTTTATATGGAGAGAGGCAAAAGAAACAGCCTGATCAACACAATACTCAAGAGCAGAAGCTGAGACTACCACTACTCAAGTTTAAAACCCACCACAAAGCCCCCATATTGGAAATATCCTGGTATTGTTGAAGGAAGAGGCAAATAGATCAATGAACTAGAAATAGACACATCCTATATATAGTCAATATTCATTTGACAAAGGATCAAAGGCAGTACAATGAACCAAATGAAAGACACTTCAAAAGTGGTTTGGAACAAATGGATACACACATGAAAAAAGAATGAATCTCTAGACAGAGACATTACAATCTTTATAGAAACCGACTATAAAATTTAAAGCTATTGAATTCCTAACAGGCATGGAGGTGGCTGGCTCAATTGCTAATATGTGTGCTGCATAGTATGAAGACCTTAGATCCCAGAGCCCACACCAAAGTCTCACCCAGTGTCCTGGACTTAATTGAGAAGGTAGAAACAAAAGGCTACCTGGGGTTTGCTGGCCAGCCAGTCAGATGAGTCAATGACCTCCAGGTTCCGTAAAAGACTGAACTCTCTATACACTGTCTCAAGAAAAATGGTGGAGCTCAAATGAGGATGAGCCAGCATTCACCACTGCTTTCCACAGGCAGGCGGAAATGTAATAAAATTCCTAAAAAGATAATGTTTGAGAAAATCTAAAGGACTTGGGTTTGATAGTCATGTTTTAGATGTGACACCAGGGGCAAGATTCATGAAAGAAAGAACTGACAGACTGTATTTCATTAAAATTAAATTAGTATATTCTGAAATAGACAGTATAAAAAAGCATGAACACACAAGCCAAGCTTCCAGAAGATGGTAGGTGACACCCACCCACAGACTGCTACAGTCTGTGGGAATAATCTGGGATATCTGGAATACAGCTATCCTAAGAGGTGGGTGATGGTGAAAAACACTAGTTTTAGGAGCAAAAGTAAAATAGGAAACTTCCTAGTGTGAAACAGAAGGAGAAAGAATTCCTTCAGAGTAGTGAGCCCCATTTGGCAAGACTCCACCCAGTACAGGAGTCCAAGTGGAGAGTGACAGAACTACAGCTGGAAACAGAGAAAGACCCAAAAAATGTGCTCTGTTCAGCAACAGGACAGGGTGGGAGGAGACAAAAGCTGCAGAGGTGATTACACCTGGGGAGGAGGAGGAAGGTTGGGAAAATCTTCTCTTCCCCACATTTGCTGTTCCAACAGAACAGTGGCAAAAAGCCAGTTTAAAAGGACCTCTGTTGAGTCCCTGGCTTGTCAACCCTAGCAGAAAATACTTCCACTCTAGAAAGCCATAGCAAAGGTCAAGAGAATCTACTCTAAAACAGCCTGCAGACTTTGGTGGAGCAGGACAATGTTGACTCTGAACGATTTAATGTTCAAAGTAGAAGTTGGTCTGAGCTGAGGTCTAGATAGTGTGCCCACTGTGATAGTCTCCACATCCAGAACCACTCACCAAAGCACCACCAAACCAGCACCAGATGGAACTAGTTCCCATGACCCCCCCCCCCACACACACACAAAGAGTCCCTTAGTGGACCATGCAGAGGAACAACTGACATCTGGGACCCACCATCAGACAAGACAGGGCCAGGCAGAGACAGCACAGCGCCGCGCCCTGCTGCAGATCTTCCCATCACATTGCTGCTATTTAACACCTAATGTCTGTTTGCTGGCCAAGCTTTGCCCTACTTTGTTCTATCTGTCTGTCTGTCTGTCTGTCTGTCTGTCTGTCTGTCTGTCTGTCTATTTGTCTATCTGTCTATCTATCTGTCTGTCTGTCTGTCTATCTATCTGTCTATCTATCTCTATCTCTGTATCTCTCTCCCATCTTTTTCTCTTATTCTCTCTCCCTCCCCCCTCTCTCTTTCTCTTTTGCTCTTTCCCTCTCTTGCTCCTCCCCTCCTTGCTCTCTCCTTTCCTTCTGCTGATCCTGCTTAGGAAGGATAATTTGTCTACTGCATTTCTTTATGTCTTCCTCTTTGCAATATATGTTCACCTTATGACATCTCCTGGTTTTACAGTTCTTCCCTTATATATACTTGTCCCTCCTGTGTTTTTCGGCACCTAATCCTAACCACAAGTATTACTCTTTGCTCATATCCACACTTTACTTAGTGCACACAGCACTGTATATGTTCCTTACTTCACAAAGAGTACTGGAGTTGAGAGGCAATTATTTTAAAATAGGTACTATAGCATTTTCAAAGTAGACTTAAGCATCAGCAATGGTTGCTTTTGCAGTTCATCTTGGAAGTCTAGAGCATTGAACCTGATGTCCTGAGCATGTGAGCTGAGGGTCCAATCACTGCTCCAGCACAGAGAAATGAAACATACCTCAGGATACTATTAATTCAGCCTTATTTGATCATTACAAATACTTCCATTGAAAAAATATTATTTTTAATAAACCCAACCAGTGATCAAATCTGAGCTATAAATGACCTAATGCAGAAAGAAAAGAAACATGAGAAGCCGAAGCAACCTGAATCATCCTGAAGTTTCTAACTCTGTAGTACTGGATTACAGTTAGATGAAATTCTAGACAAGTGAGGATTATATAATGTTCAGTAAAATCAAAGAGGACACAAGTAAATTCTCAAATTAACTACAAGCAACTAAAGGAAAGGAATAGAGTATACTAAAATGAAATTCAATAAAGAGAAATATTTAAAAAACGAATTAAAATACTGAATATGATTAGCGTGGTGGTTTGAATAAGAATGGGCCCTATAGGCTCATACATTTGGCTGCTTAGTCATTAGGGAGTGGCACAACTTGAAAAGGATTAGAAGGTGTGTCCTTGTTGGAGTGGGTGTGTCCTTGTTGGAGGAAACATGTCACTGGGGTAGGCTTTGAGGTTTCAAAAGCCCTAACCTCTGACCCAGTGTCTCTCTTTCTGCTGTCTGTGGATTGAGATGTAGACCTCTCAGCTATTTCTCCAACAACATGTCTGCCTGCCATGATGATAATGGACTAAACCTCTGAAAATGTAAGCAAGCCCCAATTAAATGCTTTCTTTTATAAAAGTTGCTGTGGTCATGGTGTCTCTTCACAGCAATAGTAACCTTAAGTAAGACAATTATTGTACTGGTTAATGTTAATTGTCAACTTGAAAGAAGCTATATCACGTGGGAGATAGATCTGTAAGCATGCCTGTGAGGAATTATCTTGATACTGTTAACTGAGGGAGGAAGACCCACCCACTGTAAGTGGAACATTCCCTGGTTGCATCCTGGCTGTGGAGAAGGGGAATTGAGAAGCATCAGGCTGTTACTTGAATAGTCCAAGAAAATTATCAGCTAAATCAGAGAGAGAATTGGCTCTGGTAGAAAAGAAATTACAGGATGCACAGGATCTGGAGCTTGATTGCATTTTGGTTATTTTACCTTCTATGCATTCCCCTACAGGAATTTGAATGCAAAGAGAAGATAATATCTTAGAATGGATATTTATATCACACAAACAGAGTAAAAGAATTAAAGACATGTGTAGAAAAGGTTTCTGAGTTGATTCTAAAAGGAAAATTAAGACTTCGTCAATTAGTAGGAATAGACCCAGCAGAAATTGTAGTACCTTTTATTAATTCTGAAATTCATAAATTATGAGCAGAAAGTGAACATTGGCAAAGAGTTTGCAGTAATTTTGGGGGAGATATTAGCAACAAATACCCCTAAAAGCAAGAGAATTTAGTTTATAAAGAGAACTAATTGGATCCTTCCTTATATTGTATGGGGAACACCAGTATCTGGAGCCCCTACATTCTATACTGATACAAATAAGTCAGGAAAGGCAGGTTATAAGTCAGAAAATTTAAGTGAAGTGGCTCAAAGCCCTTATGATTCTGTTTAAAAGTCTGAATTTTATGCTATTCTCATGGTATTATTAGATTTTTTTCCATAACCTCTTAATATAGTTATTGACTCTCAATATGCAGAGTTGTTTTACATATTGAAACTGTGGAACTTATTCCAGATGATTCAGAATTAACATAGCTATTTATTCAATTACAAGAAATAGTCAGAAATAGAAATCATCCCTTATATATAACACATATATATAACACCATACAGGTCTACCAGGCCCTCAGCACAAGGTAATGATGAACTTGATCAGCTATTGGTAGGAAATGTGCTAGAAGCCTCAGAATGCCATAAGAAGTACCATGTTAAAAAGGGGGGGGGGTGTTAAAAAAAGATTTTTTCCATCACTTAGAAATATCCAAGGAAATTATTTATAAAAAGTCCTACTTGTTCTTTGTATAACTAAACTCCACTACCTGCAAGAAGTAACCCAAAAGGTACTCAAAGAAACAAAATTTGGCAAATGGATGTATTTTATTTTGCAGAGTTTGGAAAATTAAAATATGTACACCATACTATAGATACATATTCAGGATTTCAATGGGCAATTGCTTAGAGTTCTGAAAAGTCTGATTCTGTAATTACATAGCTGTTAGAAGTTATGGCCATCAAGGGTATACCTGTACAAATTAAGACTCACAATGCTCCAGTATATGTCTCTAGTAAAATGAAACAGTTTTTTGCATATTGCAATATAAAGCACTTTATAGGTACACCATAATCCTTCAGGCCAAGCAGTCATAGAAAGATCTAGTTGAACTCTAAAAGACATGCTTGATAAATAGAAAGGGGTAATAAAGACCCCCAGAGATAGATTGCATGATGCTTTATTAACTTTAAATTTTCTAAGTGCTAGTGAAAAAGGAGCAACAGTGGAGGAGAGACATTGGATAATAGAAAAAAAAACTACTGAATTAAATCAGCCTGTATACTTTAAAGAAGTGTTGACCTCAGAATGGAAACCAGGATATTTGTTATGTTGGGGAGGAGGTTTTGCTTTTGTTTCCACAGGAGAAGAAAAGCTATGGATACATCAAAGTTGATAAAGAATAGATTCGAATAAGAGAGACCTCTTGATTAGAAGAGGTGATAGTTAATCAGCTAGCAATCTAAACTAACTTATAAGACTAACAAATGCTTTTCATTTGATCAGATATAACTTGCCAGAAGGGAAATTCCCCAAAGTTAGGGTTGGGTCAGGGTTCTGTTTTTGTCTTACAGGAGAATGAAGGTTAAGGAAGCTGAAGACCACTGAACAAATGAGACATCTGAAGAAAAAGGACAAATCATCCAGAAAAAAAATATCTCAAGAAAAAGAGTAAATTGGTCTATTGGTGTATCACATTTCCAACAGGATAAAACTTCATAAATCTTCCCAAGTGTTTGTTTCTGCTGTTTTCTACAGATATTTAATGTAAATGATCTTTTTGTAGTCCAGTTCAATTGAAAATTAAACCTGGCTTCGGAGTTAGAGCGTGGCTCTCTCCTTCTCTAAACACAAGCATGCTTGTTAAAGGAAAATCCAAAATCTTTATCTCATGTCAGAAAAGCCACCTGATATGGGACAGAAGAAAAACCACAATTAAGGGACTGTTCTATTGCCACTAATCTCATAATTCTTTGGTTTTGACTCTTTTAAAACTTTTCTCAAGGTATAAATATATTTAAACTTTTTGTCATGATATTAATGATCATATAGAGTACTAACTAATTCTAGAAAAAGGCTTCATCTAGTTTCCTGTACATGATTTCTGGTTTGAGTCTCTATCAGGTAACCATAAATTAAATTTTGTACTCTGGATGTACATAACAAAATGTGGTCCTTTAACCTCTGCGAGATCTGCTGCATATGACATTTAAAATCATTAAGTTTTCTGCAGTGAGCCATGGCCATGCCTAACAGTGACCTCTGAAGTCTTCAAAAGGAGGATGGGGCCCCACAATGACAATTCCACCTGGATTGTGGTAATTCCACTAAGCTGACAAACACCACCCAAAGATCAGCTTTGGACTACAAACAGATCAGGACAATTTTGAGATGGCTAGCTGAGATTATCCAGCCTCACAGACTACTCTAGCCAGGACTGGAGACAAGCTCTACACTTTCCTGTTACACAGAGACTGGATACAAATGATATAGCTAGATCTCCCAGGAATTGACAATTATCCCATTTTTTTCAGGGTCTCCTAAACATACTGTTACCCCAGACATCAGGAAGCAATTTTAAGAACACAACACCCAAATTCCCAAGAGGTGGAGTGGGCAGATTTTTGGTCATTCAGTGGGTTATGGCTATTTGCCATTGTTTAGGAGGGTGGGTTACAAGTTGTTATTGTTAGTGATCAGGAAAAAAGCTGAACAAAGGAGATTAGATTCAGGGATGTCATTCTAAAAAGAAAAAGGGGGGGATTTAGAAATAGGATAAAATGGTAGACTATTGAATCCATTTTTAAAACAAAAAGCAACTGCTAGTTTTAAATGTTTTACATTGGTATGGATTTTGTATATTGATACAAATTTGAGGTTTTTTTAATGCTACATATATGTTTCTACTCTCGTTTAAGATATTTTTGTATATTGATACAAATTTAAGGTTATTTTTATTAGAACATACAGTAAATATGTTTCTACTCTTGTTCAAGGTATTGTATCTACACTGGTCATTTAACAATGTAATGTAAAATTCTAGTCCTTGAAAGTTACTATTACCAACTATTTAGGATAATAAAGAAATGCAAGTTAGTAGTTAGTCACCTATTACAATCAAATTTGCAGTCATGTTAGGTATGTTTCCAAGGTCAAACAGATATATTTTAGATAGACAGGTCATCTTCAAACACTTCAAAGATCTACAGAACATGGCATTTAAGATAATTTAATCACAGGAAAGATCCACCAAGAGGAAGTTTCAATTCTGAACATTTATGCCCCAAACACAAGTGCGCCCATAAATGTAAAAGAAACATTAATAAAGCTTAAATCACATATAAACCCCACACATTAATAGTGGCAGACTTCAACACCCCACTTCCACCACTGGACAGATCTCCCAAATCGAAACTTAACAGAGAAATAAAGGACTTAACTGATGTTATGACTCAAATGGACTTAATCGATATCTACAGAACATTCCATCCTAACAAAAAAGAATATACCTTTTTCTCAGCACCCCACATAACCGTCTCGAAAATTGACCACATACTTGGCTACAAAGCAAATCTCAACAGATACAAAACAATTAGAATAACCTCCTGCGTCCTATCAGACCACCATGGTTTAAAGTTAGATTTCAACAACAACAAAAACTACAGAAAGCCTACAATCTCATGGAAACTGAATAATGCTCAACTGAATCACCAACGGGTTAAGGAAAAAAGAAAGAAAGAAATTAAAGACTTCGTAGAGAACAACGAAAATGAATACACCACATACCCAAACTTATGGGACACTATGAAAGCAGTGCTAAGAGGGAAATTCATAGCACTAAATGCCCACATAAAGAAGTTGGAGAAATCTCACACTAGTGACTTAACAGTACATCTGAAAGCTCTAGAACAAGAAGAACCAAAGTCTCCCAGGAAGAACAGACACCAGGAAATTATCAAATTGAGAGCTGAAATCAATGAAATAGAAACAAAGAGAATAATACAAAAAATTAATGAAACAAAGAGTTGGTTCTTTGAGAAAATCAACAAGATAGATAAGCCCTTATCCAAACTAACCAAAAGACAGAGAGAGGGAGAGCATCCAAATTAACAAAATCAGAAATGAAATGGGAGACATAACAAATGACAATGAGGAAATCCAGAGAATCATCAGATCATACTTCAAAAACCTCTACTCCACAAAACTGGAAAATCTAAAAGAAATGGATAATTTTCTGGATAGGTACCACATAACTAGGTTAAATCAAGACCAGATAAACTATTTAAATAGTCCAATAACCCCTAAGGAAATAGAATCAGTCATTAAAAATCTCTCAACCAAAAAAAGCCCAGGACCAGATGGTTTCAGTGCAGAATTCCACCAGATCTTCATAGAAGACTTAATACCAATACTCTTTAAATTGTTCCACACAATAGAAGCAGAAAGTATATTACCAAACTCCTTCTATGAGGCTACAATTACCCTGATTCCTAAACCAAACAAAGATGCAACAAAGAAAGAGAACTACAGACCGATCTCCCTCATGAACATTGATGCAAAAATACTCAATAAAATACTGGCAAACAGACTCCAAGAACACATCAAAACAATTATCCACCATGATCAAGTAGGCTTCATCCCAGGGATGCTAGGGTGGTTCAACATATGAAACTCCGTCAATGTAATACACCATGTAAACAAACTCAAAGAAAAAAAACCACATGATCATCTCACTAGATGCAGAAAAGGCATTTGACAAAATCCAACACCCCTTCATGATAAAGGTCTTGGAGAAATCAGGAATACAGGGAACATACCTAAACATAATACAGGCAATCTACAGCAAGCCAACAGCCAACATCAAATTAAATGGAGAGAAACTCAAAGCAATACCACTAAAATCAGGAACAAGGCAAGGCTGTTCCCTCTCCCCATACTTATTCAATATAGTACTTGAAGTTCTAGCCAGAGCTGTAAGACAACATAAAGAGATTAAGGGGATACAATTAGAAACGAAGATGTCAAGATTTCTCTATTTGGAGATGACATGATAGTATACATGAGTGACCCCAAAAATTCAACCAAGGAACTGATACAGCTAATAAAAACCTTCAGCAACATAGCAGGATACAAGATCAACTCAAAAAAATCAGTAGCCCTTCTATATACAATAGACAAACAGGCTGAGAAGGAAATCAGAGATACATCACCCTTTACAATAGCCACAAATGATATAAAATATCTTGGGGTAATTCTAACTAAGCAAGTGAAGGACCTATATGACAAGAACTTTAAGTTCATGAAAAAAGAAATTGAAGAAGATGTCAGAAAATGGAAAGATCTCCCATGCTCATGGATAGGCAGGATTAACATAGTAAAAATGGCAATCTTACCAAAAGCAATCTACAGATTCAATGCAATTCCCATCAAAATACCAACACAATTCTTCATAGACCTGGAAAGAATAATACTCAATTTCATATGGAAAAACAAAAAACCCAGGATAGCCAAAAGAATCCTGTACAATAAAACAACCTCTGGAGGCATCACAATCCCTGACCTCAAGCTCTACTATAGAGCTACAGTAATAAAAACAGCTTATGATGGAGAGGATATGGAGCAAGGGGAACCCTCCTCCACTGCTGGTGGGAATGCAAGCTCGTACAGCCACTTTGGAAATCAAAATGGTGCTTTCTTAGAAAATTGGGAATCAATCTTCCCCAAGACCCAATATACCACTCTTGGGCATATACCCAAGGAATGCTCAATCATACCACAAGGACACCTGCTCAGCTATGTTCATATCAGCATTGTTTGTAATAGCCAGAACCTGGAAACAACCTAGATGCCCTTCAACTGAAGAATGGATAAAGAAATTATGGTACATATACACAATGGAGTACTACTCAGCAGAGAAAAACAATGACATCATGAGGTTTGCAGGCAAATGGATGGATCTAGAAAAAAATCATCCTGAGTGAGGTAACCCCGACTCAGAAGGACAAACATGGTATGTACTCACTCATAGGAGGATACTAGATGTAAAACAAAGATGACTAGACTGCTACACAACTCCAGGGAGGTTACCTAGAAAATGGGAACCTAAGAAAGACACAGGATCACCCAATGACAGAGAAATGGATGAGATCTACATGAACAACATGGACGTGAGTGGGGGTAATGAAGGGCAAGGTTCGAGGGAAAGAGAACTTAGGGGAGTAGAAGATCCCAGCTGGATCAAGAACAGAGAGGAACAAGGAAAAAGAGACCATGATAAATGAAGACCACATGAGATTAAAAAGAAGCAAAGTGCTAGAGAGGTCCTCAGAAATCCACAGAGATCCACTGTACACTAGAGACAATGGTCAAGAGAAAGCCCAAACTGACCTACGCTGGTGATCGGATGGCCAAACACCCTAACTGTCATGCTAGAAATCTCGTCCAATGACTGAGGGAAACAGATGCAAAGAGCCATGGCCAGGCCCCAGGTGGAGCTCTGGGAGTCTGATTGGCAAGAGAGAGGAGGGATTGTATGAGCGAGAATAGTTGAGACCAAGATTGGAAAAAGCACAGGGACAAATAGCCAAAGTAATGGAAACACATGAACTATGAACCAATAGCTGAGGAGCCCCCAACTGGATCAGACCCTATGGATAAGTGAGACAGTTGATTAGCTTGAACTGTTTGGGAGGCACCCAGGCGGTGGGACCAGGACCTGTCCTTAGTGCATGAGCTGACTATTTGGAACCTGGGGCTCATGCAGGGACACTTTGCTCAGCTTACGTGGAGGGGAGTGGACCTGCCTGGACTGAATCTACCAGGTTGAGCTAAATCCCAGGGGAGTCTTTGCTCTGGAGGAGATGGGAATGGGGGGTGTGCTGGGGGAAAGGCAGGGGTTGGGGGCTAGAGGGGGAGGACAAGAGAACCCACAGCTGATATGTAAAATTAAATTAAATTATAAAAAAGATATTTTAATAATATAAGGTTCTTTTTTTAATGACAATGAGACATGTCTGCTCCTGGCAGCACCAATCTGCTTTAGAGAAAATGATGGGTATTGAAGAAACTCCTTATGGAGTTTACTTTCTTTGTGGCAAAAGTTAGCCACTGGGCAATAAACTGCCTGTGCCTTGACTGCTGACAGTATGCTATCCAAATTGGACAAGCAGGACACAAAAGAAAGTGACTACTAAATTTTGCCAAGACAAGGATGGACAGTTCTTCAAAAATCCTGCTTCACAGAAAAGTCTGTCAGATATTCTAGGCTTCTAGGCTAAAGATGGATGCTCCAACATTGCAAAGGAACCTTGGGTGACTGCCCAGGCAGCCAGTTGTTTCTCTCATTTCTTAGTTTTGGAAGTTGTTACTTTGCACTTTTGGTTTACTCAGGTAACATTATGTCCTTCTCAGGTCCCTGATGGAGCTGAAGACCAGAGAGTTATAGTTTTGCTTGTTACCAGACTCAGAAAAGAAACTCCTAAAAGAGGTGTAAAGTGTATAAGGTTGAGAGACATAAAAAGGAAGTTTTGAGTTGGTAATACAAATTAAGATGGAGAGTGAATTTGGTACAACACTTTGAACTCACCAAATAAGATAGATAATAGAGTATTTTCTCTGAATTTGTCAAATGCAAATGGATTAGACATTTATAATGTAACTCTTACATATATATATATATATATTTGTATATAGTTATTGTATGTATTATATATAGTTTTATTAAGTTAAAGTCTTCCTTTCTTCTTTTCTCTTTAGATAAAAAGGGGAAAATATTGTGTGATATTTTGATCACAAATAAAGCTTGCTTGGAGTCAGAGGGCAGAGCTAGCCACTAGCAACAAATATTAATCATAGAGGTTTTGGAAGACTGAGGACAGAGAGGACAGGAAGTGGTAAGGTAGGGTGAAAAGGGATCTGGCTCTCTGTTTGGAGGAAGGAGCAGAGTAGATAGGAAGGACTGGCGGCTTCTCTGCTTCTCTGACCTTTCAGGTTCTTACCCCAATATCTGATCCTGGATTTTTATTGATAAAGAATAATTAGAGTAACGTTTCAGGTAACTGTCCACTGGGGGAAAGGAAATAATCAGACTTTCTGGGGTCTGTTGGATACTAGTACTGAATTGACACTGATTCTGTGAGTCCCAAGGAAACATTGTGACCCTCCATTTAGTAAAAGGCTTGTGGAGGTCAAGTAATTAATGGAGTTTTAGCTGAAATCTGACTCACAGTAGGTCCAGTGGATTCCTGAACTCATCCTGTAGTTATTTCCCCAGTCCTAGAATGTATCATTGGGATAGATAGACTTAGAAGTTGGAAGAATTTTCACATTGGTTCCTTGACCTATGGAATGAGACCTAATATGTTTGGAAGGGCTAACTCAAAGCCTTAGGAGTTACTTCTGCCAAGGAAAATCGTGAATCAAAAAACAGTATCGCATCTCTAGAGGAACTGTAGAAATTAGTGCCACCATTAAAGACATGAAAGATGCAGGGAAGATTGTTCTCAGCACACCTTTCTTTCACTCTCCTATCTGGCCAGTGCAGAAGACAGAAGAAGCATGGAGAATGACAGTCGGCTATCAAAAACTCAAACAGTGATTTAATTGCAGCTGCCAAAACAGATATGGTGTCCTTACATGAACAGATTAACACATCTGGTACGCCACTATTGATCTAACAAATGCCTTTTTCTTGGTACCTATCCATAAGGACCACCAGAAGCAAGTTGCTTTCAGTTGACAAGTATACCTTTCTAGTTTTACCTCAAGGATATATTAACTCTCCAGTCCTGTGCCATAGCTTAACTTGAAGGGGTGGTCTGTCTCTTCCATATAGTATCACAGTGGTACACTATATTGATAACATTATGCAGATGGGACCAAGAAAGCAGGAGGTAGCAACCATTTTAGATTCATTAGTAACACATATGCACATCAAAAGTGGGAAATAAATCCAACCAAAATTCAAGGGCCTTCTACCTCAGTGAAATTCTTAGGAGTCCAGTGGTATGGGGCATGCAGAGATATTCCCTCTAAGGTGAAGGATAAGTTATTGAACCTGGCCTCTCCCACCACTAAGAAAGAGGCACAATGTTTAACAGGCTTATTTGGATTGTGGTGACAGCACATTCCTCACTTGGGTGTGTGTGGGGCCTGGGACAGGAGAAGGCTCTTCACCAGGTCCAGGCTGCTGTGCAGGCTGCACGACCACTTAGACCATATGATCCAGCAAATCTGATGGCACTTGGGGTGTCAGGGACAGATAGGGATGCTGTTTGGAGCCTTTGGCAGGCCCCTATCAGAGAATCACAAAAGAGACCTTTGGGATTTGGAAGCAAGACTCTACCATCCTCTGCAGATAACTGTTCCCCCTTTGAGCAACAGTTCTTGGCTGTTATTGGGCCTTGGTGGAAACAGGACATTTGACAATGGGCCACCAAGTTACCTGCAACCTGAACTGCCCATCATGAGCTCCGTATTATTGGACCCACCAAGTCATAAGTAGAATGTGCACAGCAGTAACCTATTATCAAATGGAAATGCTATATACGAGACCAGGCCTGAGAAGATCCTGAAGGACCAGCAAGTTACATAAAGAAGTTGCCCAAATGCCTATGGTTTCTACTCCTGTTACAATATTGTCTGCTACCAAGCATGCACCTATGGCCTCATGGGGCGTGCCCTATGATTAGTTGTCTGCAAGAAAAAGGACTGGGCCTGGTTTATTGATGGTTCTACATGTTATGTAGGCACCACCGAGAGTGACAGATCTGACAAGAGCAGAGACCAATACCAAGCCCTAGATATGGCACCATTCCCTGGGGGTAACCAGTTAGCAACCTAGTGGCAGGTTGACCACACTGGACCACTTCCTCTGTGGACAGAACAATGCTTTGTCAATACTAGAGTAGATACTTTATTCTGGTCATAGATTTTTTTTTTTTATATGTAATGCTTCTGCCAAAACCACCATCTGTGAACTACAGAATGCCTTATCTACTATCATGGTATTACACATAGTATGGCTTCACCAAGGAACTCACTTCATAGCCAGAGAAGTGTGACAGTGGACCACAATCATGGAATCCACTGGTCTTACCATGTCCCCTACCATCCTGGAGCAGCTGGCCTGATAGAAAGATGGAATGACCTTGAAGACACAGTTACAGTGCCTATTAGGTGGCAGCATCCTGGAGGGCTGGGGCAAGGTTCTCCGGAAGGCTGTGTATGCTTTGAACTGGCATCCAACATATGGGAGCCATGACCCACAGGTCCAGAAATCAAGGGTGAAAAGGGGAATAGTTCCACTCATTATAACCCTAGTGACACACTAAGAAAATTTTTGCTTCCTGTTCCTGTGACCTCAAGTTCTGCTGGCCTAGAAGTTTCAGTTCCAGAGTGGGGAGTGCTCCTGCCAGGAGCCACAGCAAACATTTCATTGAACTGGGACCTCAGTTCTCCTCCTGGCCACTTTGGGCTTCTGATGCCTTTAAGCTAATAGGCTAAGAAAGGAATAATAGTGTTAGGAGGGGTGATTGATCCAAATTACCATGGGAAAACTGGATTGCTTCTCCACAATCGAAGTAAGAAAGATATCTGGAGTCCAGGAGATCCTTCAGGGCATCTCTTGGTGCTACCAGGTCCTGAGATTAAAGTCATGGAAAACTGTGGTTGCCTAATCCTGGCAGGATGGCAAAGGGCACAGACCCATCAGGAATGAAGGTGTGGGTCACTGCTCCAAACAAAGAACCAAAATCTGCTGAGGGACTTGACGAGGGTGCAGGAAATACAGAATGGGTAGTAGAAGAAGGTAGTTCTAAATACCATCTAAGGCCATGTAACCAGTTGCAGAAATGAATATTATAGTTGACATGAGCATTTCTGTTGTATTTTGTTAAGAATGTGTTTGTACTAATGGAAACACATGAAATATGAACCAATAGCTGAGGAGCCCCCAACTGAAACAAGCCCTCTGGATAAGTGAGACAGTTGATTAGCTTGAACTGTTTGGGAGGCACCCAGGCAGTGGGAGCAGGACCTGTCCTCAGTGCATGAGCTGGCTGTTTGGAACCTGGGGCTTATGCAGGAATACTTCACTCAGCCTAGGTGGAGGGGACTGGACCTGCCTGGACTGAATCTACCAGGTTGAGCTGAATCCCCATGGGAGTCTTTGCCCTGGAGGATATGGGAATGGGGGATGGGCTGGGGGGAGAGGCCCCCCCCCCGGAGGGGGAGGACAGGGGAACCCACAGCTGATATGCAAAATTAAATTAAATTATAAAATAAAAAAAATGAATGTGTTTGTACAGATATTTTTGTTTTCTTTCCTCAATTTCTTTATAATGTGATGTAATATCAATTAAGAGAATATCAATGATTATCATACTTAAGTTTGAGATACTAAAAGAATGTCCCTCAAAGGACATTGACACCTAAATTTGTAATGCATTTGCAGTTGTACAAGGGACAGTTATATCATGTTAGGTGTAATTGTGACCTGGTTAAATATATAACACACTTGCAATTGTACATGGGATATTTACGTCACGTTTAGGTATTATTATGATCTGGTTATTTTTCATTTGGAAATTAATCATGACATAAGGAGATATGATTGTGTGTCAAGTTGATGGTGGGGGGGACTTGTGATGGCTATTTTTGGTTGTCAACTTGATTATATCTGGAATTAACTAAAACCCCAAAATGGAGTGCCACACCTGTGAGGGATTTTTACTTAATTTGAAGTAGGAATGTCTACCTCTAATCTGTATCTTTGAGGTGGAAAGAAACACCTTTAATCCACATCTACGCCTTCTGTTGGAAGCCTATATAAGGACATGGAAGAAG
Organism: Onychomys torridus; assembly: GCF_903995425.1. Classification (NCBI taxonomy): domain Eukaryota; kingdom Metazoa; phylum Chordata; class Mammalia; order Rodentia; family Cricetidae; genus Onychomys; species Onychomys torridus. Next base: position 9,387,881 of record NC_050452.1, on the reverse strand, counting down.
AGAGCAAGCTCTCTCTCTCTCTCTCTCTCTCTCTCTCTCTCTCTCTCTCTCCCCCTCTCCCTCCCCTCCCCCCCTCCCCTCTCCCTCCCCCTCTCCCTCCCTCCCCCCCTCCCTCCCTCCCTCTCTCCCTGCCTGCTTGCTCTGTCTTGCTAGCAAGTCCATTCCTTCACACTGGCATTAGAGCCTACTTCTCCAGGATTCCAGTGTATATTGAAGACCAGCTGAGACAGATAAACTGAACAGCTACTGGACTGGAAAAACAAGAACAAACCAAATGCAAATCTAGTAGAGAGCAAGAGATACTGAAAACCAGTGCAGAAATGAATGCAATAGGATAAAGCAAACAGCACAAGGGTAGAGGAATCTAAGCACTGGTTCTTTGAAACATTAACAAGCATGACAGATCCTTGGCCCAGCCAACCAAAAGAAAGGAAGAAATGACCCAAATTGAGAGAATCAGAAATTAACAGAGAAATATTACAGCAGACACCAAAAAATTTTCAGAATATTGTTAAGGAATACTTTTAAAATTCATACTCCATTGAGTTAGAAAACCTAATTCCTAGGTTCATCCAAACCACCAGAGTTAAGAAGAGAGCAACAACCTAAACAGACCAGAACAAATAAGGGGAGAGAAACAGTGATCAAAACCTTCCAACTAAAAAGTGCTCAGACCAGATGGATTCACAGTAGAATTCTACCAGATTTTCAAAGAAGATCTGCAGCCAATATTTCTTAAATTATTCAAAAAATTAGAAACAGAAGGAATACTCTCAAACTCCATCTATGAAGCCAACATTAATCTAATACCAAAACCAGATAAAGACACAACAAAAAAGATAATAATAGATCAATATTCCCGATGAACAGATTAAAAAATCCTCAATAAATTATTTGCAAGCCAAACATAAAAAAATTGTTCTCAAGCCAAATATAAACAAAATATTTAAAAATCATCTACCATGATCAAGTTGGGTTTATCTCAGAGATCTAGGAATAGTTCAACATACATAAATTAATAAATATGATAATATAAATGGACTTCTTAAAAACACACACACAAGAAAATATATTTGATGAAATCCAACATTCCTCCATTATAAAAGTGCTGGAGAGAGTAGAACTGGGGGAACAACCTCAAAATAATAAAGGCGACGTATGACAGACCCACAGCAGTATCACCCTGAGTAGAGAAAAACTTAAAGCAATCTCATTAAAATTAGGAACAAGACAAGACTATCCATCATCCTCATTTCTTCCCAATATAACCCTTGAAACACTAGCTAGATCAATAAGAGAAAGAAAATAAAAGGTAAATAGGAAAAGCCAAATTATCCAAATTTGCAGATGATATGATATTATATATAATGACATGATATTATATATAAGAGAGTCTAAAAACTCCACCAGACAACTTCTAGAAATAAATATTTTCAGCTTCCAGGTATGCCAGGCCCTACCTATTGAACAGTCCTGAAGAGGGGAGTGAGGACTGAGTAATAATAGATAGGAAAAACAGAGACATAGACGAAAAAGAAAAAGACAGAGACATAGGATAGCTTCGGGAAGGCTCTGAGTTGATACCCCAGCAGCCCCGAATTTATGTCTCATAGCCTTTTTATATCCAAAGCAAGGGAGGCAAAAGAACCTCCCCCTCTCAAGGACACCATGCTTTAAGGACAGACAAGCTTAAATACCTCCTTAATTCTCAAAACATCTAGGAACCACACCTTCCGGCAAAGCACCCTGTTATACAGCCTTGGGGAGTAAGACATCTAGTAACCATGCCTTTGTCCAAACATCCTGTTTTACAGCCTTGCAGAACAAAACAAACTTAGACTCTCTAACCTTAAGTCAAGATGAAAACAAGCCCCAAGCTGGAGTCACTGTGGGCTCCCACACAGGGACAAAATCAATTTAAGTCAGCAGACTTTTAGCAAATAGGCTGAGAAAGGGATAGAACACTTTCATTCACAACAGCTTCAAATAAATAAACAAGTAAGTAAAATATCTAGGAATTAACCCAATCTTTTTCACCAGGCAGTGGGGGCACTTACTTTTAATCCCAGCTTTCAGGAGGCAGAGGCAGGCAGGTCTACAGATCAAGTCCCAGAACAGCCAGGGCTCAACAGAGAAACCCTGTCTACAAATACCAAGAAAAATACATAAATAATTAATTAAAAAGAAAACTTTCAGTCAAGCGGTGGTGGTGTATGCCTTTAATCCCAGCACTCAGGAGGCAGAGGCAGGTGGATCTCTGTGAGTTCAAGGCCAGCCTAGGCAACCCTGTCTCGAAAAACCACAAGAAAAAGGAGAAGGAGGAGGAGGAGGAGGAGGAGGAGGAGGAGGAGGAGGAGGAGGAGGAGGAGGAGAAGGAGAAGGAGAAGGAGAAGAAAACTTTCAATCTCTGAGAAAGAGATTAAGGAAGAAATTAGAATAGTGGTTCTCAATGCTGTGACCCTTTTGTTGTGCTGACTCCAACCATAACATTATTTTTGTTGCTACTTCATAACTGTAATTTTGCTGTTGTTATGGATCATAATGTAAATATCTATGTTTCCTGATGGTCTTAGGTGACCCCTATGAAAGAGTCCTTTGACCCCATGGGAGTTGTGGCTCACAGATTAAGAACCACTGCATTAGAAGTTGGGAAGACCTCACATATTCATGGATTGCAAATGACAATTCTACCAAAACCAATTTACAGATTCAATGCAATCTTAATCAAAATCTCCATGATATTCTTAAAATGTAAAAAAAAAAAAAAAAAAAAAAAAAAAAATCCTAAAGCTTTTATGGGACAATAAAAACCAGGACAGCTATGGTGTTTTGAATGAGGTAGATAACCCCCAGTCTCAGGAGCTGTTTGAGGAGGCTTGAGGGATGTGGTCTTGTTGGAGGAAGGATGTCACTGGAGGTGGGCTTTGAGAGTTTAGACACATGCTATCCCCAGTTTGCTCTCTCTGCTTCCTGCTTGTGGTTTAAGATGTGAACTCTCAGATTATTGCTCCAGCCACCACACCTGCCAGCTACAATCCTTCCCTACTGTGATGATAATGAACTCTTTACCCCTCTGGAACTGTAAGCCCAGATATACTCTCTTCTATGCCTTGGTCATGATGTTTTATCACAACAAAGAAAAGCAATGAAATAACCAATGCAATCCTGAAGAGAAAGAATATTGCTGGACAGATTACCATTCCAGACCTCAGGATACATTACAGAGCAATAGTAATAAAACAGTATGATACAGGCACAGAAACAGCAGGCTGAGCAAGCCATGTGGAGCAAGACTGTATGCACCACCCCTCCATGGCATCAACTCTTATCTCCAGGTTCCTGCCCTGTTTGAGTTCCTGTCCTGACTTCCTTCAACAATGAACAGTGATATGAAAGTGTAAGCTAAGTACAGCCTTTCCTCCCCAGGTTGCATTGATCATGGTGTTTCATCACAGCAATAGAAACCCTAAGACAATACACATAAAGGCAAATCCATCAGAATAAAGCATATCTGTCAAAAGAAACTCTAAAATTCAGGAGGGAGTGGAACTGTGTATTTCAAGTTCCAAAAAACAAATATTTGGCTCACATTGCTATCTCCAGGAAAGATATCCTTCACAATTAAGGGAGGAAGAGAAACTTGCCATGGTAAGCACTCATACTGAAAGAATCTGTAACCATTAGCCAGCCCTCCCTGGCATCCAGTATGCAGAAGAGAAATGTAAACATATTGAGGCTGCAAGGAAGGAAAGCTCACTGAAACAGCAAATAAGTGAATGAGGGTTGCCAAGGTATCAAATGACAAAGGAAGGAAATGACAGGAATAAATCTGCATCTTTCAATAACAGTTCTGAATTGAAGTTGTTAATCTTCAATTCCCGAATCAGAAGACAAAGACTGACTCACCGGATTGAAATATAGGACCTGAATTATACTAGGGAAGTGCCCTAAGGGACGCTGAGCACCCACCCGGCAGATCAAGAACATGGAAAGGGGGCTGGAGCGAGGCTCAGCAGTTCAGAGCATTTGCTCTTCTTGCAGAAGACCCAACTGGTTCTCAGCAGGCATGTCAGCTTAGCTACAGCTCCAGGGATCCGATACGCTGTTAGACTCTGAGGGCACCCATAGAAATGTGGTCTCACACACACACACACACACACACACACACACACACACACACCACAATTATAATTTAAAAAAGAACCATGGAGAGACTCTTTGTCTTACCAGAAACCCAAGCTAATGTCTGAATTTAACAGCCATAGCAAGTGGCAGATACACAGTAGAAAGAAGGTAAGAAAATCTGAAATAAAAACATTTACAAGCCCACAATTCCCTCTTCCACCATTACCTAGGAGTGTAGGGACCTAGACTGTGGGACTGTGGGACTGTGGGACCATAGTAGCATGAGAAGACCTCCACAGAAAATGAATCCAGCCTGCGTGGACTCACTATCAGAGGACAATATTTCAGCAGCCCACAGACAGATCTAGAAGAGAAGAAGACCCCATATTGGAATGAACATCATCCCCTCACATACTATTGGGACCTGCCTTTGAGCAGGGCATCAGAACCTGGACGTGGCACAGGATCAGATGGAAACAAGAGACCACAAGCCACACAAACTGTGTGGATAGCAGCAGCAGTGTGGTGAAGGAGTCTTAACACCCCAGACATGACTACAGTCTGAATGGATTTAGGAAGTTTGTGACAAACTTGGTGTACTATCTTGGGATCAGCAAGATGGCTCAGTGGGTAAAGGCTGCCATGCCTGACAACCTGGTACTGGCACACATGTGGTTTATAGATATGCATACAGGCAAAATATCCATAATATAATTAAAAAAAACAACTAAAGTATAGTGTCAGGCTTGGAGATCAGTAATTCAATGATTAGGAGTTCTTACTTCTCTTGTAGAGGGTTCAGTTCCCAGTATCTACATCACATGGCTCATGACCACCTGTAAATCCAGTTTCAGGGGACCCACCCTTTGGGATCCACCAACACCTGCAAACATGAGGTACACATAAATTCACATGGGCACACACACATATACATAAACTTAAAAAAGTAAGTATTCTTTGCTTTATTCCAGCATAGATTGAGAAGGGGCTCCCATGGCTCCACCTCTACCTAAGCAGTTGATGGCTGCTCCAGAAGGGAAGGCCATTTACGATGCAGACTGGCCCCTGCTAGGCCTCTGGCCTCCCATGACTCAAGCTGACCCCACACACCCATGATTATATGCAGCACTAATCGGATTCGGTGAGCTATAGATAAATAAATAAACTAATAAATAGGATATGAACTTAGAGGGAAATAAGATAGAGTTCCTGGGGGAGCTCAAAGGGGATAGTGGAGGTGGACACAATCGAAATACATTAGAACTTCAAAGAACAAATAAAAATAAAAATGTCCTGGAAGAGATCGCTAACATTAAGGACATTTCAAAAAAGTTATATGGAAACCTGCCACTGTAGCAGTTTCCTAAAATACATGCACACAAATATATTTTTCAAAACTTAGATGGAATTGCCTTATACTAAAGAACAATGCCCCCACAAGACACTCCAAACTAACAAACAGCAATCCACTGCTGGGAAAGGGTTATCTCTTCTGGACTTGTTGGCCAGTAATGCCCCCAGTCTCCAAACCATCACAGGCAATTGACGTTGCTCTCGCTTACCCTCCAAAATTGAATGGCTTGCTGAAGACATCATACACGTGAGTCATAAAACAGAGAAATCAAGCCAGTACTCACCTGGAAGCCTCATCCTTATTGGCTAGTTTTCACAGTGCTAGAAGGTGCTGTGCATGTACTGGAGGAGAAAAGTAATTATCATATCTTACCCAGCTATGAACCCTGCAAGCTACAACTGGCCTGGCAAGACATGCCCACTGATGCAATACTGGATGGATGTCATGGGTGTAATCAACCACTTTCTTATTGGATTCAAAGCCTGTTCCACAAGTTGAAACCCATATCTCACCCTGTTATCAGGGCCAAGAACCTGTGGCTAGACAGGTCATAGGTCCTAGAGGAGAACCCACTACTATTATAGTACTAAATAATAAACAGGCACAGTATCAAACTGACTCCTAATGACTTATAGGTTAGCGCATCCTCAACCCCCATCACAGAAGCTTCTGTTTGAATTAACACAGAGACCCCCAGTGAAGTGAATGAGAGGCTGCAGAATGCTAACCCGAAGTGGAATGTCTATATCATACCCTCTGCTCCCAAGGGATCACTGTGGTAGAGAGGGCTGAAAATGTTAACAGCTAGAGGTGGATAATGATACTGATTGGATACATATTAGAGCCAGGTGTGGTAGCACAGGCCTTTAATCCCAGCACTCAGGAGCCGGAGGCAGGCAGATCTTTGTGAGGGCAGCCTGGTCTACAGAGCAAGTTCCAGACTAGCCAGTGCTACATAGTGAGACCTTGTCTCAAACAAAACAAAACAAAACAAAACAAAACAACCCAAATGTGGTGATACTTTGTTTGTGCTCTAACAAATAAAGCTTGCCTAGAGATCAGAGTGTGGAGCTAGCCACTAGCTAACCATAAGAGGCCAGTCCGTGGTGGCACACACCTTTAATTCCAGCGCTTGGGATCTCATGCCTTTGATCCCAGTACTTGGGAGGCACACGCCTTCAACCCCAGCACTAAGGAGGTAGAGACAGAAAGTGATATGGCTGGGCGGAGAGAGGAATATAAGGCAGGAGGCAGGCACTCACCCCTCTCAGGCTGAGTTGGTGAGGTAAGAGGTGGCTGTGGCTTGCTCCTTTGTGTCTCTGATCTTTCAGCATTTACCTGGATATCTGGCTCCAGGTTTTTATTAGTAAGACCAATTAGAATTCTTGACACAAACAAAACCCAACAAACAAAAACAAAACCAAGGCTCAAGAGGGTGAGGAAAATAGAACCTTATACCCTATTGGAATACAAATTGGTCCAGCCACAATGAAAATCAGTTTGGTGTTCCCAGAAAAGCTAAAAACAGGAACCACCACATGACCCAAATATACTGCTTTGGGGTATATACCCAAAGGACTCTAATCACCAACCATAGAAATAACTGCATTTATGTTTAGGGTAGCAATGTTCACACTAGCCAACTTTTAGAATCAGCATAGGTTTTCATCAGTAGGTAGCCAGCTAAAGAGCACGTCCTATAGATACAGAGTGGCATTTTATTCAGTTCATGTGTTGAAAACTGAACGTACCTGCAGATCATCATATTCAGTAAAATAAGCCGAACAGGGAGAGACAAATATAACATTTTCTCTTATTTGTGGGTTCGATAACTTTGCAGATACATACTGTGCTGGATAGTTTTACATCACAACTTGACAAAAGATCGAGTCCTCTGAGGGAGGGAAAGAACATCAGTAGAGAAAATGCCTCCATAAGATGAGGAGGTAGACAGGTCTGTAAGGCATTTCCTTAATTAGTGATCAATGGGGGAGGGCCCAAGCCCATTGAGGGTGGAGCCAACCCTGGGCTGGTGGTCCTGGGTTCTATAGAAGCAGGCTGAGCAAGCCATGAGCAGCAAGCCAGTAAGCAGCACCCTCCATGACCTCTGCATCAGCTCCTGCCTTCCTGTCCTGGTCTTCCTTCAGCAGCCTGTGATTTCATAGTTAAATCAAATATTAACCCTTTCCTCCCTGAGTTGCTTTGTGTCATGATAATTCATCACAGCAATAGTAACCCTAAAACCCATACGTGTGTGTGTGTGTGTGTGTGTGTGTGTGTGTGTGTGTGTGTGTGTGTGTGTGTGTGTGTGTGAGAGAGAGAGAGAGAGAGAGAGAGAGAGAGAGAGATTGAGAGAGAGAGAGAGAGAGAGAGAGAGAGAGAGAGAGAGGAGAGAGAGATGAAGCAAAAAGGAGACCAGAGGAAGCGAAGAGATTATTAGGAGGGGAAGGAACAGGACTGGAGTAAATGCAGACATAGGACAGGATGTAACTAAAAGAAACTGTCTTTGTGAAACCTTTACTGGAAAAAAAATCTCGTGGGTCAGTGAAATGGCTCAGCAGGTAAAGGCACTTGCCAAATATGCCAAGACCTACATAGTGGAGGAAAATAGCCTACCTGCACGAATTTGTTCTCTGACCTCCATTTGTGCACATGCATGTGTGGGTGTACACCCACACATGCATGTGCACACACAATAAGAACTAATGTCACAAACAGTAAAGTTTTAAAACCTTGTGAATCATTGCCCAAAATATATAAAGAATTGTTAAAACTCAGTAAGTAAACATGAATCTAGATTAAAAAGTGGGCCATAGGCATGATAGATAGCTCAACAATACAGACACAGAGGTGGTGAATAGTATGGAAAAGCATTCCTCCTAGAATGTAAAAAGCCTTAAGGAATAGAGGAACAGCTGGGTAAGGGTAAGAGATGGGGAGGACGTGACCAGCCCACAGCATATTCATGTAAGAAACGGCACAGTGAAGCCCATTCATATATACAACTAATATGCATTAATAATTGTAACTTTTAAAAAGAAACAAATCTCTTTTCCACATGTCATTGGGGAAATACAAATTAAGATGATGGCTTTGCATATATATCAGAATGTCCAAAGTTCAGAACAGTTTTAACACCAAATGCTACAAGCACATGGGACAGGAGCTCATTCTTTGTATATAGTAAGACACTGCAGCACAGCCATTTGGAAGGGATAATCCAGCAATTGAGCTCTTTGCTATTGGCCCAAAGAAGCTGAAAACAGATCCATGTAAAGCCCAGGAGTTTTATTCATACCTGCCCAGAGCTGGAAGCAATCTAGATGACCTTCAGTAGATGAGTGGGTAAAATTCAAGGAATAGTATTCAGCACTTTAGTATTAATAAATACTAAGTAAACTTTCAAGTTAACCGAAGAAGTTAACCACTACTAAACAACTCCAACCATATGAGATTCTAGAAAAGGCAAAAAGATCAGTGGGTGTTAAGGGTTATGGGAATAAGAGAGTAACAGTCAGGGGCAGAAGATTCTTAGGGCAGTTAAACGATTCAGGTTTCTTTGTTGTTTCTCCGTCACGTTTGGTTCTATCCTAGGTCTCTGGGCTATCTGGCCTCAGGTTCCCGGTCCTCCAGGCAGGGGCAGGGGTTGGCTTCCTCTCAGGGTATGGGTCTCAAGCTGGACCAGTCATTGGTTAGCTATTCCCATAATTTCTACACCACCTTTACTCCAGCATATCTTGTATGTAGGGCAAATTGTAAATCAAAGGTTATGCGGTTGGGTTGGAGTCCCAATCCCTCCACTGGAAATCTTGCCTAGTTACAGGAGATGGCTGGTTCAGGCTCTGCATCCCCCATTGCTAGGAGTCTTAGCTAGGGTCACCCTCATAGATTCCTGGGAGTTTCCATTACACTAGATTTCTAGCTCATCCCAGAGATGCCCCTGATTCCAGTTGTCCTTCCCAGTGCTCTCCCTTCACCTTCCCCCCCTGATCCCTCTGTTCCCATACCCACCCCTCTATTCAGACCCCTCACCCATCTACCCTTGAGGTCTATTGTATTTCCCCTTCACAGTAAGATCCATGCATGCCCCTTGAGCCCTTCTTGTTTCTCAGCCTCTCTGGGTCTGTAGACTGTAGCATGGTTATCTTTGACTTTACAGCTAATATCTACTTATGAGTGAGTACATACCACGTTTGTCTTTCTGGGTCTGGGTTACATACTCAGGATGATCTTTTCTAGTTCCATCAATGAAATGATTCCTAATGATATTCTTTTTTTTTTTTTTTCCCTTCAAGACAAGGTTTCTCTGTGTAGCTTTGGTACCTGTCCTGGATCTTGCTCTGTAGACCAGGCTGGCCTCAAACTCACAGAGATCCACCTGGCTCTGCCTCCTGGTGCTGGGATAAAAGGCGTGTGCCACCACCGCCCAACATGATATTCTGCTATACTTATAGATTGTTGCCAAGCCCAATTGCCATCAGAGAGGCTTCGCTCAGCAACAGATGGAAACAGATGCAGAGACCTTGGGGAATCCTGTGGAAGAGAGGGAGGAAATACTTTAGGAGCCAGAGGAGCAAAGGACACTACAAGAAAAACCACAGAATCAATTAACCTTGGCTCATAGGTAATGGGATAAATCCACTGAGTCTATTTAATGATCAAAGAAATTTATTTGAGGGTAAACCCATAACCATCAAAGTGTCTTGGCACTGATCAGCTTGGTCCAAGATATCAGCATCCAGAACCATGAGGTAGCCAAGAGGGCCAGTGTATCCCAGGTCTTAAGGGTCCCCAATGGCCACGCCTAGATGCTGGTACCTCAAGGTCATAAGCAAGTGCCTACAGCTGCCTCACAAGGAGTGGTGCTTCAGGGCATGGCTCAAACAGCTATCCACTACACATATGGGCTCACAGAGACTGAGCAACCAGCCAGAGAGCTTGCATGGGACTGACCAGGCCCTCTGCACATATGTCAAAGTTGTGTAGTGTAGTCTTCTTGTGAGACTTTTAACAGTGGGAGTGGGGGCTGTCTTTGACTCTGCTACCTGCTTTTGGGACCCGTTTCTCCTACTGAGTTGCCTTGTCAAGCCTCATAGGAGAAGAGGCGCCTAGTTGTACTGAAGCTTGATGTGCCATGGCTGGTTGATATGCAGGGGAGGACTACCCTTTCTGAAGAGAAAGGAGGAGGACTGGATGAGGGGAGGGGGGTTGGGAGAAAAGACTGGGAGGAAAAGAGGGAAGAGAACTGTGATCAGGCTGGGAATTAATTAATTAACTAATTAATTAAAATGTAAAACTATCCTGTCTGATGGTATATGATAGGAGATAAGTTTCATCGTACATCGTCACGATCCATAGAACAGAAAACACTGAGTACAAACCCTACAATAAACAAACTTTCATTTGAAGTAGTCATGTTTCACTGTAGGGCCATCAACTGTAGCCTACACGCCCTTCTGGTGGGACAGCAAGGGATGGGATTTCTGTGCCACTTTTGATTTTGAACACAGTCTAAGGAAAACAAGAATATACCCTCGGGCTGGAGAAGTGGCTTGGAGCTAACAGTACACGTTGTTCCTTCAGAGAACCTGCTTTTTGGTTCCAGCACCCCTGATGGGAGGCTCATAACTTCCTGTAACTCCAGGGGATCCCGTATCCTTTTCTGGTCTCCTAATCTGCACTCTTGTAGCTGGAGAGTTTCTCTCCAGCTCCCGCCAAGCCCCAGCAGTCCCACAGCCCACTTATAAAATAAACACACAGACTCTTATATTATTTAAACTGTTTGGCCTAATGGCTCAGGCTTCTAGCTATCTAGTTCTTACATCTTAAATTAACACATTTCTATTAGTCTATAAGTTGCCACGTGGCTCGTGGCTTACCAGTATCTTAACATCCGCTTCTCATCATGGTGGCTGGCTCCCTGCCTCTGCCTTCCCTTTCCCAGAATTCTCCTCTCTGCTTGTCCCACCTATACTTCCTGCCTGGCTACTGGCCAATCAGCATTTTATTTATACAGAGTGATATCCACAGCAACACTCACATGCACATACCCCACATACACACAAGTACAAGAAAATCTTTAAAGTCTTACCTTTAAAAAACAAAACACAGAGACTAAAATACAAGTGTTAAAAACATCCAGATTTTGTTTACACTGCCTACAATCCACTGTAATTTTACTCTTCTGAACTGTCCTTTGTTCTAACATATATACATAAAACACTTTTCATGTGTTATGTAAATATATGGAAATATCTGCCTGTTTGGCCTAGTGACACAGACTTGTAATGCCAGCACCTCAGGGAAGGGCTGGAAGGACTTGAACTTGAGGCTAGCCTGGGCTACATAGTGAAAGATAATAAATACATTGTCTTAAATATGAAAAAGAACTCTTAAGCCAAACATAGCAGCTCTGCCTATGACTCAAATACTCAGAAAGCTGAGGCATGAGGATTGTTTGGAGTTCAAGCAGGGCTACACTGACTTCTAGGCCAACAAAGGCTAGAGAGCAAAACCCTGCCTCCAGAAACAAGTGAGCAACAACAAAACCCTTTCTTCTTTTTATTAAAACATTTACAGTCACTATTTCTCCTCAGTCACAGAGCACTCTATCTAAAATGATAATTAAGTCCTTCTGTACAACCTTCTGTTAAAAAAAGCAAACAAATCTATGCTTTATTTAAATTTCCTTTGAACATTTCTTCCTTCCTTCCTTCCTTCCTTCCTTCCTTCCTTCCTTCCTTTCTTTCTTTCTTTCTTTCTCTCTTTCTTTCTTCCTTTTTTTGGTTTTTCAAGACAAGGTTTCTTTGTGTAGTTTTGGTGCCTGTCCTGGATCTCGCTCTGTAGCCCAGGCTGGCCTTAAACTCACAGAGATCCACCTGGCTCTGCCTCCTGAGTGCTGGGATTAAAGTCGTGCACCACCACCACCCAGCCCCGACCATTTGTTAAATATACATTAATCCCCAGACTATAGCAGTCATCTCCATTCCTGTGACCAATTTTAATATTCACCTATATGCATATAATTTTACCTAGTTTATTTGAAAACATGAGCAAGTAAAGAAATGTTCTTATGATTTCACCATTGTGTTTAAACTGAAACACTTTAAGTTGTATAAGAAAATTAAAGTTTAAAGCAATGTTAAAACTTTCTCATGAAAATAGAAAAGGATAACTCCTAAGGATTCAAGTTCCTTCAGGAAAGTCAGAGTCAGCACAGACATGTTCAATTGTACCATTTTGTCACATAACTGAGACACCTTTTCATGGCTCCCTATAAAACCCAGAGAAAATGTGTTCATGGAGTTTTTTAATTTGATTTGGAACTGCATGAATACCTCTCAAGAGGTACAGGACTCATCCGACATAAAATAATGGAACTGATACTTCTCCACAGAGGTTTTCCTCCTGAATTGCAGCCATCTTTCTGTCAGGCCAAGTGATGATCTATATGTGAAGGATTAGCCTGACACAAAACAGTGAGGCTTAATCCTCTGGCATATTATAACGCATTTACTCAGCACACCAGGAGGACATCAGATTTTAAAATTAAACAGGATACAATGCTAGAAAGGTACATAGAACAAGAGTGAAGTTCCTAAAAGGTTTTAATGTCTACCCAGTACAAATGAACTTACTTTAAAATATGAAATACAACACGCATCTAATTTTAAGGGGTAGAATTAAAGTCATCACTTGATTCAATTTTATATAAAAGTGAAACCTTACAATGGAAGGTCCATTTAAAGGCACTTTATCTGGATGTCAGTATGTCCTCAGTTTGAGAGATGGGCTTACATAATTCACAAGTACAGTATAAGACTAAAAATTCCCTGCTTTACTCAGAAAATATATGAAAAAAATGAAAGTTATAACGTGTACCATTGGTACCAAGATTTCTACTTTGGGAACATGCCTGGCTCATAGCCCTGGAATCGTGCTATTTGATGAACATCCCTTCACACACATCTCACCCCTAGAAGCAATTAGAAGCTGTCTCTTGCATATTGGGAATTAGAGCAAGGCTATGTAATTGTGGGTACAAAAGCTAGAGTCATGTAGATTGGAGTTACATTCCAGGCCATCACTATGAGATGGTCAAGGACGAGGTCATGTGGATGCAAGAAATTCACTCTAAAATGAATGAATGAAGAGAATCAAACCTGAAGAAAAATGCCAATAAACCAGCTGGTTCTGGAAGTTGTTTCTGTAGGACTATCAGCCACTGAGAGGAATGAAATACCTTTGAAGACATTATTTTGCCATCCTTTGTACCACGGAATTTTTTAATGGTTTTATTTTGACAACCAAACATTTCATAGTTTCAGAAAATAAACCAGGGACTCATGAAAAACAAAAATCTCAGAATAAAAAAACAGCTAGGGACTATCAAATTCCCTCTAGAGCATGTAAAACTGCTGTTTCAGTCAACATGAACAGAAATTAAACAGGGGCGCCCTTACCCTCGGCAGTCCTCAGTGAGGCACTCAAGACCGACAACTCCCTCACAAGAAGAGCCTACTTTTTTTTTAATGAACAAATCTTTTTTTTTTTTTTTAAAGATTTATTTATTTATTATGTATACAGAAGAGGGCACCAGGTCTCATTACAGATGGTTGTGAGCCACCATGTGGTTACTGGGAATTGAACTCAGGACCTCTGGAAGAGCAGTCAGTGCTCTTAACCTCTGAGCCATCTCTCCACCCTGAGCCTACAATTTTTTTTAACTTCCACATTTAACTATCTAGTCACCTACTTTTTCAGCTAAGAACAATTTTAAATTTACCTTCAGTTATTTTATTTGCTGTGTCATTTGAGGAAATTTTATTGTCTAATCTTTATTAAAGTATGTATTACTTAATCTGTTACCTCTGTTTAGACTGGTTTGCACAGATTGTTAATATATACTATTTTCTTATTTGGCCATTTTACCACTTTAAATATTTTTTATCACCTTAAGTATTTATTAACTTCATAAATTTTACATTTATCTCATCTAGAATAGATGAGCTTTTAAGAACTTTTTCTTCTAAATGAATTTGTCTTCATTACAGAATATTTGAAAACCATGTTGGTGTGATTTCCCTTCATTGTTTTTATTGCTCTCATGGTTCTGTTTGGTGTTGCAGTGGGGACATTGCTGTGTCCAGGGTGGCTGGAACCTGTCATCTCCTGCATCGTCTTCAGGGTGCTGGGACTGTGGGCTGTACCACCATGCCCAGCTTACAACGCTCTTTTCAGTCAGACCATACTGTGCTCTAATCTCTCTTGAGATTTATTTCACAGAGAGGTTATAAAACTATGATGTTGAATTTCCAAATGCTTGTGTGCTTTCTGGGTACCTTTTTGATATTTTCTAGTTTATTTCCATATCATTAGAGATCAGACTTTGCATGAATGTGTTTGATGACCTAGGATCTGGTTTATCTTGGAGGGAGAGCCAGCTGCAGCCTCGGCCCCAAGCCTATCAATCTGATGAGTTTTCTCTTAGCATCTTACCCTTTCTGAGGAGTGCAGAAGTTATAAGGATAATTGGATTTCCCCAATGCTGTGTTCACTTCTACCAGTTTGTGTGTCAGACATTTTGAATCTGTTCTTAGAGGCATAGACATTTAGAATTGGTTTATTTCTTGCACATTTTAGTTTTTGACTTTTTATGTATTTGTATCTTGGGAGCGGGGTGAGTGCAGATATGCCAAGAAACTAGAATGGAGACCCATTGGGGAGATTACTACAGTGAGGTCTCAGTAACAATTATCTATGATTTATTCAAAACAAACAAACAAAATAGTCCTGACTGGATTAGCAGCTGAGTATTTAAAAGAAAAAAGAAATTTTAAATTCTTTTTAAATTGTATGCTGTGTGAATTTTACTTCAATTTACTTCCAGATGTGAGGGCTGGCAAGATGGCTCTGTGGGTAAAGACACTTGCCCTCCACCCAGGTGACTCAAACTTGATCCTCAGGACTCAAATGGTAAAGAGAGAGAGCTGAGTCCAAGAAACTGTTCTCTGACTATCCTGACTCATATACACATCTGTGTGCACACACACACATTAAACAAACAAACAAATAAATGTAATTTTAAAATGTTAACTCACGATATATTTCTCTTCTATTTAGCAATATTGCTGAATATGCTGTGGCACTCTGGTTTTGCACATTTCTACACAATTAAATATTTCCAATAGGTCATTTTTCACTTTGATCTTAATGCCTTTCATTAGTTCTCATTGTATAAAAATGTAAAAAATAAAAATCAATTTCTTCTAGATTAATAGAACCTATAATTTTTATATAGTATCACCTGGTAATTTTCTTTTCCTTGAAGCTTTTTTTTCTTTTTGAAACAGGGCCTCCCTATGTAGCCCTGGCAGGCCTGGAACTTAGTGTATAGATCAGGCCTGCCTTTGCCTCCTGAGCACTGGGATTTAAGGCATGCGTCACCATACCCAGCCTGGTTTTGCTTTTAAATAAAGTTATTCCAAGCATTTTTATTAGCATTTTAGTTACTGTTCTGTTGCTGTGAAGAGACACCATCACAAGACAACTTCTAAAAGGAAGAATTTAATGGGAGGCTTCCTTACAGTTTCAGAGGGTGAGTCTATGACCATCATGGCAGAGAGCAGGCAGCAGGTAGGAAGACATGGTTCTGGAGCAGTAGCTAAGAGCTTATATTCTGATCTACAAGCAAGAAGCAGAGAGAGAGAGACAGACAGACTGCCTGGGCTTGGCTTGGGCATTTGAAAATTCAAAGCCTATGCCTGTTATACACCTTCTCCAACAAAGCCACACCTCCTAACCCTTCCCATACAGTTCTACCTACTGGGGACCAAGTATTCAAATACATGAGCCTATGTATGCAAAGAGCTTACATCCTGATATATAAGCAGGAAGGGGAGAGAGAGAGAGAGAGACAGAGAGAGAGAGAACAGAGACAGAGAGACAGACTGCCTAGGCTTAGCATAGACTTTGAAAACTCAAAGCCTAACCCCTGTGACACACCTCCTCCAACAAGGCCACACCTCCTAACCCTTCCCAAACAGTTCCACCAACTGGAGACCAAGCGTTCAAACATATGAGCCTATGTGGGCCATTTTCACTCAAACCACAACAATTACTATTTGCACACTATATTCTCCCCACTTCCTTGCAACTTACTATACCATTATATTTGAAGTAGATTTCTGACAGATAGTGAGGTTGTTATTATTAAGTTTGATGATGGTTATATTTTAATGATTATATTTAAAGCATTTACATTTGATATAAATACTAATTTATCTGGCTTTAGAATTAGTTTATTATTTTTGTTTTTCTCTTGTAGTTCTCTTATTTTCCATGTTTTTAATTGTTTGTCTATCCTTGAGTGTTCCATCTTAACTTGTCTATTGAACTAATACTGTGTTATCTTTTGTGTTCTTTTAGTTGTTGATCTAGGTGTTGGGATACACACTTAGCTTTTTACACTCTTCTTATAAGCCTACTGTAACAATTCGTGTTAAATACAGAAACATTAACATGCAGATTCCTTTTGTGTTCCCTCTATCTGAAGTTATTGTTTATTTAAAGTAAACCTACACATGCTGAAACCCCAAGAATAAGATACTGCTGTTCATCAAATACTAAAGAACCAAAGAAAGAACTCTGAGTTTACTGAGTACTTACCATAGTTGTTCACACAAATCAATAGGCTTGTACCTATAGTATAGCTTTGGTAATTTTCATTATCACTGTGCACATGTGTGCATGGAAGCCAGCATTCAACACTGCTAGCTTTCCTTGGTTGCTCTATACATTATTTTGAGACAGGGTCTCATTGAACCTAGAGCACATCCATTAGTCTAGAATGCCTGGACAGCCTGCTACAGGGCTCTGTCTCTCTGCCTGCTCCCCCTCCCACCCAGGACTGAAGTTACAGACACATGCTGCCACACTCAACTTTTATGTGGGTGCTAGGGATCTGAACTCAGGTCATGCTTGTCTGGCAAGCACTTTACCAACTGAGCTTGCTATCACATTTAAAGCAACTTGTACCACATCTACCCACTTCGCAGAACAGGAATGAAGGGTTACCTGATCAAATAGCTGTGTTCCACTCAAGAGGTACTATAAAAAAAACTGTAACTAATTGATAATAAGTGTCTTAGGGTTTTATTGCTGTGAAGAGACACCATGGCCATGGCATCTTATAAAGAGAACATTTAACTGGGGCTTACTATTTCAGAGGATCTGTCCATTGTCATCATGGTGGGGGAACATGCAGCGTGCAGGCAGACGTGGTGCTAGCTAAGAGTCCTTACGTCTTGATAGGTAGGCCACAGGAAGTTGACTGCCAGTCACACTGAGGGAAGCTTGAGCAAAAGAGACCTCAAAGCCCGCCCCAACACACTTCCTCCAACAAGGCCACACCTACTTCAACAAGGCCACACCTCCTAGTAATGCCACTCTCTTTGGGGGCCATTTTCTTTCAGACCACCACAATAAGGCAATATGCATTGATCCCTAGAACCCTAAAGTTGATAGCATTAGGGGAAAAAATTAAATTCCTCATCTGTACTGACCTATTTCAATATAGTATTTTTTGGAAATTCTACTGATTTATTAGCTTGTACCATGCCCCTGAGGGTTACACAAAAAATCCTGATCCAAACAACTAGACATTTGAAACTGGCAGTCATAGTCTGCAGAGAATCTGCTATTAAAGCGTTCACAGCACATTGCTACTTACTGGGGCTGAATAATTAATTATTTTTTTAAAATCTAGATTCCAAACCTTTAATATGCCTCACAGGAAACTGGTTCAGGAAACAGCACAAGGAAACTGATTAAAAACAGTGTAGAGAAGTAAAACAGCAGGCTGCTGATATGAAAACTAACAACTTTAGGGTACAGTTTGATCAACACTTTCTCACGCTAATAACGGAGCGGATATTGTTGAGCGATGATGATGTTGAACCGTCTCTCATACAAAGATGCAGTGATAAACCGGACAGACAAAACTACTTGCTCTTGAGGGAGAGACAGGCACTTACCATGTAAGTGAGGGTGACGCAGGACCAAGGACTACAAACAAGAATAGCGTGATAAGACCTAGATTAGGGTTTGGAAGACACTACTACAGGGGGAGACAATGGTAGCTCCACAAGATGCTCAAGGCCTGTTAGGTTACGGGAGCCAGACACACAGAGTAAACAGACTGTCATGGGAATGCGTGGCAGAGGACACAGCAGCATCTGAAGGTAGGGCAACAAGCCTGGCGTTTGAAAAGAATAAGAAAACTCACAAAGCAAGCAAATAGCCCTGTGGCTAGAATGTAATAAACATGGAAATAATTTGTACGTGGTTATACAAAGGCAGGAAGAAGTCGAGAGCAAGTATAAGCCACCAACCCAATCCTTAATGAGTGTGAATAAATAACTCTACTTAATTCTAGCAACCAAAAACAATGAATTTTTAATGCATATGTGTTCAAATGCTATGCCAGTGATATTCATGACTAGAGTGAATCTTGTATATAAACATAAAGAATGCAAGTTTTCTGAAGACTTTTCCTATATTGAATAAAGTGCTGGAGAGATTATTTTAAGGGGGCCACTGTTCAGACCTTCCTCTATGATTTGGTATTACAGAATGGGCATCGCTTTTGACTCCTGCTCACCAGAGCCTCCAACCACTCTCTGAGCTGTACTGGGTTCGAATCCCAGGTCGGAATATGGTCTCTGCAGCATGACCTGAGCTCAGCAAGACTCCAGGTCTTCCTCACCCAACACCTTCCACACTATCATTTAAAACCGTCTAGCGGAAAGCCAAGTATGATGGCACACACCTTTAATCTAGCACTTGGAAGGTCAAAACAGGAGGATCTCTGTGACCTTGAGTTTAGTCTGGTCTACATAGCAAGTTCTAGGCCAGCAAAGGCTACTGTGGAGAGATCCTTTCTCAAAAATAATTTAATTAGTTAATTAAATTAAATTAAATAATTTTTTTTTAAGTAAAAATGAGATAGTCTTTCCGGCCACTTCAGCAGAAAGTTCACCACTCCTTTTCTCTTGCAGCTTCTAAAACTTTCTCCAGATAGAACATGTTTGTACCAGAAACTGTCTGCAAGTCCGCTTTTCCCTGCTGAGCACGACTCTTTCTGTGTTTATTAGCTGCCACTCAAACCTGACAGAATGCCAGGCTTTGAATGTTTCATTAACTTGACATTTGTAGCAGTTTGAGGATTCTGTCTCCTTATTAGAAACTACCCAGATTCATTAAGGCAGTTTTCGCACCGTGTACACACCTAGTTACTTGTGATGTACACTCCATTTCCCGTGAGTGTGAGCTTTACCGAAGTTTGAGAAGGCATTTTTGGATCATCTCTAACTCCAGCTACCGTATATCTCGGTCTTGGCATATTACAGCAAGTCATCTTGCCAAAAATAATGATGCAAAACTGGCGGTAATGCCGACTTGTCTGTCAAAAACTCTTCTTAAAAATAATGTTTCCAAATTTCCTAGTCAGCACTTAAAACTTACATTTTCTGAGCAGAATAGGTACCTAAGATGAGCATACATAAGCTTAGTGACCCACACTGTGTCCTGGCTACTCGAAGGCCCAATCCAGAGGGTCCCTTGAGTCCAACCTGGTCAACATAACAAAACCACATCTCAAGAAAAAAAATCATGAACAAAAACCCAGAAAAGACTTTCTTAAATGGGCAATAATTTAATAATAGCAAATGGCAAACTTGTTATACCCTCACACTAGTAATGAAATAATACTAAATTTCACGGTCTTAGGATGGAAATTTACACATATGGTATATTTAACATTTTTATTGCATTTTAAATATGTATTGTGTGTGGGCATGCACATGCCATGACGTACATGTAGAGGTCAGAGGACAGCTTGTAGGAGTGATTTTCTCCTTCCATCATGTGGGACTCAGGGACTGAGTTGGGTCATCTGCCTTGATGGCAAGCGCCTTTACCTGTGGAGCCCAATTCAGGATGTTTTATTTTTAATTTTAATTAATTTTATGTGTATGAATGTTTCACCTGCTTGTATGTATGTGCACTATGTGTAAGCTTGGTGCCCATGGAGGTCAGAAGAGAACAACAGATCCCTTAGAATTGGAGTTATAATGGTTATAGGTCATTATGTGGGTGCTGGGAATTAAACCCAGGTCCTCTGCAAGAGTAACAAGTACTCTAAACCATTAAACTATCTGTCCAGCCTCAGGAAGTTTTAATTTTAAAACAATTTCTAGCTGGGCAATGGTGGCGCAAGCCTTTAATCCCAGCTCTCGGGAGGCAGAGCCAGGTGGATCTCTGTGAGTTCAAGGCCAGCCTGGTCTACATGAGTGAGATCCAGGATAGGCACTAAAACTACGCAGAGAAACCCTGTCTTGAAAAACCAAAAAAAAAAAAAAAATTCTATTAATAATACATGAATTATGATAGTTATTATTTACTCCTCCTTCCAAATCAAAATAAAATATCTCATATTACAGACATCTGTTCTGGAATATTATTTTAAGATGTGTTACATTTTTTTATACTGTGGAACATTTGCTTTAATGATGCAAAGCTGTGTTGCATTCTTTTGTGTTGCATTTGTTTAACTCTGTGAAGCTGTGTTACTGTGCCTGTCTAAAACACCTGATGGTCTAATGAAGAGCTGAACGGCCAATAGCAAGACAGGAGAAAAGATGGGTGGGGCTGGCAGGCAGAGAGAGTAAATAGAAGGAGAAATCTGGGAGGAGAGACAGAGGAGCAAGAAAAGGAGAAGGACTCCCGGGGCCAGCCACCCAGCCACCCAGCCACCCAGTCACCCAGTCACCCAGTCACCCAGCCACCCAGTCACCCAGTCACCCAGTCACCCAGTCACCCAGCCACCCAGCCACCCAGCCACCCAGCCACCCAGCCACCCAGCCGCCCAGCCAGACATGGAGTAAGAAGTAAAGAAAAGACATACAGAAATAGAAAAGGTAAAAGCTCAGAGGCAAAAGGTAGATGGGCTAATTTAAGAAGAGCTGGCTATAAACAAGCCAGCTAAGGCTGGGCATTCATAAGTAAGAATAAGATCCTGTGTGATTTATTTGGAAGCTGGGTGGTGACCCCCCCAAAGAGTCAAAAAAGTAAAAAGCAAAGAGTAAAAACAACAACACAGAAAACTGTAACAATTCTCAGCAAATTAAACACTTTCACATTGGCCATGCTTCCAGACTTCCTGAAATAACTCCCTAGAGGATTTAGGCTTCAAAAATAAGCTATTGCTGGGCATGATGGTACACTCCTGTAATCCCAGCACGCACAGCTAAATCAGGAGGACAGAGAGTTTGAGGACATCCTGTAATAAATTAATCAAGTTCAAGACCAGAGTAGGCTACATATCATAGCCCCATCTCAAAGATGCAAAAGAAAAAGGCTATGTGCTTTCCGATCAAAATCACAGTTTATTTGTTTTAATTAAAGTATTTCATATGGCTCTTCCTCCACCATTTTTATAAAACTGACTCTTCTCATTTCTAACTGATTAGGTCACCTCACATTCCATAGATAAGAAAGAAACCTTACATTACAGAATGGTTTCATCAGACAAGAATAAGAGTCATAGTAACAATAGTCCAATTTGGGGCAGTATTAAACGGTACCCAGAGTCCAACTACACTAAAAACAGATCTTTTTTTCACTTTCTACAAAAAGCCAATATATGAAAAGTGGGTGGCCGGGTGGTTCCTTTGTTCATGGTTGTTTTGGTTTTGTTGGTGGTGTTTGGGTAGGGTCTTGTTACACAGTCCCAGCTTGCTAACAGCCTCAAGTGTTCACACATAGATTTCTTTACCTGCATTGGACCGTCAAGCCCCTCCCCACCTTTTCTTTTTCTTACCACATCATTAAAAGGAAAGAGAAGAGATGGGAAGGAGAGAGAGGGAGAGAGAGGGAGAGGGGGAGAGAGAGAGGGAGAGAGGAGGGAGAGAGGGAGAGAGAGAGGGAGAGGGGGAGGGAGGGGGAGGGAGAGAGAGGGAGAGGGGGAGGGAAAGGGGGGGAGAGAGAGGGAGAGGGAGAGGGGGAGGGAAAGGGGGAGGGAGAGAGAGGGAGAGGGAGAGGGGGAGGGAAAGGGGAGGGAGAGAGAGGGAGAGGGAGAGGGGGAGGGAAAGGGGGAGGGAGAGAGAGGGAGAGGGGGAGGGAAAGGGGGGAGGGAGAGAGAGAGAGAGAGAGAGAGAGAGAGAGGAAGAAGGAATTAGGGAGGAAGAGGGAATCAGAAATTGTGTTTTTTATTGTTTTGGAGGCTAGGAAATCCAAGATTAATTACATGTCATTTTAAAGATTGTTTAGAAGATTTTATTTTTAATCATGTATGTGTGTATCTGTGTATATCATGCAAGTGTGGGTACCCTAGAGGCCAGAAGAGGTTGTCAGATTTCTTGGAGCTGTGGTCATAGGTAGTGGTGAGCTACCTAACATGGGTGATAGGAACTAAACTCAGGTCTTCTCTAAAAACAGTAAGTGCTCTTAACTGCTGAGCTATCTTTCTAGCTTGAGGGGCCCATAATTATGTTGTTATTTCACGGAGGAAGGTAGGACAAGCAAGTAAGAAAGAGTGAAAGAATTGGGCCAAACACCCTTTCATACCTTCCTCAGCCTAGCCCACTCTAGGGAGAGTAAGGGCTCTTCCGGCCCTCAAGACCCTATCAGTACCTGGGCTGCTCCTCCTAACACTGTTGCTTTGAGAATAAAGTTCACTTTGTGTTCACGACCTTTGGAGGACACACTCAGCCCTTCTTTGTCACCTGGGAGAGACAAGCTGTTGGGCCTGGTCTGGGTCAATGGCCTGAGGCACTCACACACATGGCTTTGTGTGCACCTGCCGGTCAATGCTCCTCACCATGATGTTGGCGCTGTGGCAGCAGCATGGGGTTTGTTTTGCTATGGCAGTTCAGTGATGATTTAAAGTTCTCAAAGATGCGACTTCTAATTTAGACAAGCATATTAAAAAAGAAGCTGCACCTGCTTTTACTCGGATGTTCCACATAACTCGGGGAGAATCATGACCTTGCTGTTCTCAGGTACATCTCCCACTCTGGTTCTTCCGCCAGTGAGAAGCAGGGAGCTGTTGTGAGTCTTTGCACTTTCTACCCAGACAGTCTGTGTTTTCTCTGCTGTTAAAGTCAGCCAACCTTTTCCTTCAGGTGTAAGTACTATGATGATGACATTTGTAGGTGCTCATATAAGGAAAACATTTCTGTCTTTTTCCTCATGCTCAGTCCAGTTACAACAGAAACCAACTGCTATCTGGGTCACCCAAAATATTTGTTCATTATTTCTTCTCACCCTTCTGAAGCGTCCATATGCTGTGAAACATATCAACCAGTCACTCAGCTAATCATAATGGCAGTGTCTTTAATATCAGATACTTGGAATGCTGAGGCAGGAGAACCACCAGTTTGAGACCAGACAGGCTATAGAGCAAGATCTTTTCTGAAAGTAAGAAGGGGAGGGGGGGGGGGGGAAGAAGGAAGGAAAGAAGAGAAGAGAAGAGAAGAGAAGAGAAGAGAAGGGAAGAGAAGGGAAGGGAAGGGAAGGGAAGGGAAGGGAAGGGAAGGGAAGAGAAGGGAAGGGAAGAGAAGGGAAGGGAAGGGAAGGGAAGGGAAGGGAAGAGAAGAGAAGAGAAGAGAAGAGAAGAGAAGAGAAGGGAAGAGAAGAGAAGAGAAGGGAAGAGAAGAGAAGAGAAGGGAAGGGAAATTAGTTTGTCTTGGTAACAGAGCTAACATTTTTAGATAGGGGCTCATGAATCCCAGACTGGCCCCAAACTCACTATGTAACTGAGGATAATGAACTTCTGATCCCCCTGCCTCCCTCCCAACTGCTGGGTTTAAAGACATGCACCATCATGCCTGGTTTTTTTGTGGTGCTAAGAGTGAGCCCATGACTTTGAACAACTGAGACCTATCCAGCCAAGCTAGTGGTATCAGATTCAAGTGCCGTTTACTTTTGGTTCAATCATGTTGTTTCTATTACTGATGAAGAAAGGGTTTTCAACTATTGAGTAAAGCCTAAAGTCTTCATTTTTTTCTATCATTTTCCATCTCCTAGCATAATTACTAAATATCCTATACAGGCAGTTTGAAATTAAGAAGCTCTGCACAATGTGTGAAAAAAAATGAGTAATTTACAAAACTACAGTATTTGTCAAGGAAAAGCCAGACTCACTGATCTGTGAGCGTCTCTGCACAGTCCCGCGGAGGGTTCTGGGCTTGCTGTCTGCTGAACGCTTCCACACACGTGCTTTAGCTGTCCTTCACTTATTCCCTCCTCTTTGACTTTTGCACATGACTTCTGGTTTTGCTGGAGATTTCTCCAAAGAATTTAGGTTGGTATTTCTTAAAAGATACATTTATGCACTTAATATTGTCTCCTCCGAATCATATATAATTCCTTCATGAATTTCAAATTTTTAATTGTATTTACTTTACATGTATGGGTGTTATGCATACATGTTTATCTGTGCACCACATACATGCCTGGTGCTCACAGAGACCAGAGAGAACATCGGGTCTAGTGGAAATGGAGCTATGGACAGTTGTTAGCTGCCAAGCAGGTGCTAGGAATTGGACCCAGGACCTCTGGAAGGGCAGACAGTGCTTTTAACCACTGAGCTCTCTGTCCATCCCACATGAAATTTTGAGAAAGGATTCACATCAGATTTTAGGTCAAAGGAGACCCAGTGTTGATCCGTTCCCCCAGTGCCAGCCACGCCTGCATCTGGCCACTTAGAGGTTGATGAAGAACACAATGATAGAGTAAAGCTTTTCGTATTTTGTCATAACTTTCCTTAGATTCATTAAATTTCAAGTTCAGTACTGAACTGTTCTATGACATTCTGGTAGAACAGCCGTGTCTGTAGCTTGTATGTAACAAGGTATCTGCACCTTGAGATGAAGATGACCAAAGGCTACCGAGCTCCCACCATAAATGAGGCACATTACAGGCATTGCACGCTTATCGTCAAAGTGCAACCCACTGAGTCTAATACACTTTGTGGTGCTGAGTGGAATTTAGCAATCTTCAAAGGACTTCATTATAGAATAATCTAGAGAAGTTCTACATCCTTTTTGAGTAGGTTGATAAGCCCCGTTAACACTTTAAAAGACTATAAAAAACATGCAGTCTAGAAGAAAAATAATTTTACTTTGATCTTAAGAGTATGATCTCTCCCTCACTTTTATCTATAACTCATGGGGAAAACTGGGAAATGTTGGTTTCATTAGAAAAAAAAAACTTTTGAGACAGGGTCTCCCTACGTAGCTCTGGAACTAGCTATATAGACTAGACTGGCTTTGAACTCACAGAGATCCACCTGCTTCTGTCTCCCAAGTGCTGTGACTAAAGATGTGTGATGCCATACCCAGCAACAAAATAATTTTTAGCATTGATCAGTCCTCTAAGTAAAAATAATAATAATAATTTGTACTTATTTTTAAATTGTTTTAGAAATTTGCTAGAAGAATTTATTTGTTCCCTGCCCAACAAGATAGTTGTTGGGCAGGGAACAAGTAGCCAGGAAGTGGGGTAATTACAGCAACAACTGTGTCCATCACTTTTAATCCCTCGTGGAAGACACATGGGGGACAACCATGTTCACAATTCATAAGCCTACGTTCTAATTCCACACTACACCTAAGTGCAGCATCATCTTGCAGAGCTGTGATATGTGCTGAATTTCGGAGGAATACAGTTTGGAATTTTGCCAAGAATTTTTCACCATGCCAGAAAATTGTACTACTTAGAAAGGAACAGCACTCCCCATGCTTTTTACAACACACTCCAATCAGCTCGAGTATGCTACTGCCTCATGTCCCTGCTGCCTTTGTTTACTGATCTGTTTACATCTGGTTAGTTTAGAAATTTCACATGTGGTCATGACTCAGTACATCCATCTTGAAATATTGGACTCTAGTTCTGGCATACGGCTCAGCAGGTAGATATTTACCATCAACCATGGAGACAGAAGTTTAGATTCCCTGCACTCATGTACAAGCTGTGTGGACAGGCAGTCACCTGTAATCCTAGTACTTGGAAGAGGTAGATAAAGGGTGCCCAGAGCAAGCTGGCTATTGAGTCTAGCCCACTAGGCAAGCTCCGGGTTCAAGTGAGTAATCCTGCCTCAGCACATAGAGTGGACAGCAATGAAAGGGAACAACTGTCATCCTCCACAAGCCGGTGCACATATGTGCACATGCATACACACACAGATGTACTCACGCATACAAACATGCATACACATAAGTATAACATACCCACATGTACATGCAAAAAAAAAAATCCAATGTGTTTATTAAGACGGTTTCCTAAAGGAATAAATTGCTAAGATAGTTGTTTTCACTTATTTTTCATTTGATCGGCTTTAGAAGCATCTAGGTGTCTCTAGATGAGACACAACTCTGGGCTTTTCTGTGAGGATATTTCCAGGAGACCAGCCCTAACTGTGAACAGCACCATCCCATGAACTGGGGCTTGAACAGAATAAAAAGGAGAAAGACCACCCAGCACCCAGCACCCTGTGTCTGCTTCCTGGCCATCACAATATAGATGGCTGTGCTTTGCCTTGGTCTTCACATCCTGATGTCATCTTTGAACCATAATAAATCCTTCTTTGAGCCAGGCATGGTGGCGCAGGGACAGTAGATCTCCTGGTCTTCATATAGTGAGTTCCAGAACAGTCAGAGCTACACAGTGAGACCCTGTCTCAAAACACAGAAACAAAAGTCCTCCTTTGAGGTTGTTTTGACAGGAATTTTTGGTGACAGAGATGAAAAGTAACTAATACAATCTCATGATAAAGGCACTGTATCATTTATTATGTATAAATAAGTCATATATTTAGAATATAAAGTAAATGCTACAAAGTATTTATTTTTAAAAAATGAGTTTGATAAAGAAGCCAGAAATACACACTGGAAAAAAGACAGTATCTTTAATAAACGGTACTGGTTAAACTGGGTTTGGGCATGTAGAAAAATGCAAATAGATCCATATTCATCACCCTGTACAAAACTCAACTCTAAATGATCAAAGACCATAACATAGAGCCAGATACACTGAACCTGAAGAAAAGAAACTAAGGAACTCATACGCACAGAAGACAACACTCCAAACAGGATGCTGATAGCACATGAACTAAGAATAATTAGTAAGTGGGATCTTATGAAACTGAAAAGCTTCTGAATGGCAAAGCACATTATCATTTAAACAAAGCAGCAGTCTACAGAATGGGAAAGATCTTTACCAACTACACATCCAATAGATGGCTAATATCTAATGTATTATAAAGAACTTTAAAAATTTCAAGGAAACAAGTGACCCAATTAAAAATGACATACAGATCTAAACAGAGAGTTCTCAAAATATGAAGCACAAATGATTCAGAAATACTTTTAAAAGTTCAACAGTGAAATGCAAATCAAAACCCCCTACACCAGTCGAATGGCCAAGATCAATAAAACAAGTGACAGATCATGCTGATGAGGAACACTCCTCCATTGCTGGTGGGAGTGCTAATTTGTACCGTCACTGTGGAAATCAGTATGGCCATTTCCCAGAAAGCTGCGAATAGTTCTACCTCAAGATCCAGCTATACCACTCTTGGGCATATACTCAAAGGGGTCTACACTCTACTATAGAGACTCCTGTTCATCCATTTTTTTTTTGCTACTCCACTCATAAGAGTAAGAAATTGGAAACAGCCTGTCTGTCCACAAATGAATGGATAATGAAAATGTGGTACATTTACACAGTAGAATATTACTCAGCTTTTTAAAAATGAAATTCACAGGTCAATGGATGGAGTTAGAAAAAAATCATCCTGAGTGATGTAACTCAGTTCCAAAAAGACAAATATGGTATATATTTGCTTATATATGGATATTAGTTAGATTTTAAGCCTCTAATAGGCATGTCACAATCCATATAACCACAGAGGTTAGATACAGAGTAGGGACTAGGAGGAGGGATTATCTCTCTAATAAATAGTTATAAAGAGATGTGGGGGCTGGTACTGGAAAATTAAACAAAATGGGGAATGGAAAAGGGGAAAGGAAGGGTATATGGGGAGGGACAGCTAAAACTAAAGGCCATCTGAGGAGTCATATAAAAATCTGCTACAGTAGAAGCTTCTGGATGGATGGATGGATGGATGGATGGATGGATGGATGGATGGATGGGTGGATGGATGGATGGATGGATGGATGGGTGGATGGATGGGTGGATGGATGGGTGGATGGATGGGTGGATGGATGGATGGAATTAATCACCAATTAATGGTGACACAAAGTTCTAAACTAGACATCTCTTGCCACAAAATGAAGCCTCCAGGGCTGGGAATGTGTTACATCTAATTGAATTGTTGGCTGAAGGGGCCACATGGAAATCCCCAAACGACTCCAGTTATTGCCAAGGTTATTTAGGTTGCTTTCCACAAACTGAGGGTAAGGCCCTAACGATGAAGACAATACCTACATATCTCATTGAACACAGAGAAGTTGAGCTGGTGCCTACCTAGAGCCTTCACCCCTATGGACTAGTAGTATCCATGATCCCTTCTAAGGTACTATGCATGCTACCAGAGGAGAAAAGTAAACACTAACCCAGGTATAAGTCCTTCCATCTACAATGATGACCTGCTTATATGATACACAAGTGCAACAACAGTGGTACAAAAGTTGTGGAGTAACCAGCCACATCTGATTGGCTCTAAGGCCCACTCCATGAGATGTGAGAAAAAAATTATACATACACAAAGTTACATAAATAAATTTTTTTCAGTGTTTGTGACATAAGGTCTCTACTATGTAACTGTGATTGTCCTGTAATTTGCTATGAAGACCAGGCTGGCCTTGAATTCATAGAGATCTGTCTGTCTCTGCCTCCTGAGTGCTGAGATTAAAGGTGTGCCCTCTTTGCACATCCAGCTTTTTGCTTATATATTATAGTTTCTGATTTTGTGTGTTTATGGGTTTTTCATGTGTATGTGCTTCTCATGCTGTTTCTTTGCTGTTTTTTCTTTTTCTTTGTTTTATTCTATTCTGTTTTGTTTTTCTTGTTTATTTTCTAAAGAGACAGAGAAAGAAGACATAGAGTTGGATAGGTGGGGGGGGGGGGGGGTGGGGAGGATCTGAGAGACGAAGGAGGGAAAACCATGATCAGAATATATCATATGAGCCAGGAGTTGGTGGTGGACACTTTTAATCCCAGCACTTGGAGGCAGAGGCAGGTGGATATCTGAGTCCAGCCTGGTCTACAGAGTGAGTTCCAGGACAGATAGAACTGCACAGTGAAACTGTGTCTTGAAAAACCCAAAAAAAATGTGTGTGTGTGTGTGTGTGTGTGTGTGTGTGTGTGTGTGTGTGTGTATCATATGAAAAATCTATTTTCCTTTTTAAATTTTTTAAATAAAATAATTTCTTTTTATTTTATAATTAATTTAATTTTACATATTAGCCACAGATAACCCTGTCCTCTCTCCTCCCACCCCCCAGGCTCCCCCCCCCAAAATAATCTATTTTCAATTAAAAGAAAAATGAGGTGTTCAGTTCAATGATATGAAGGATAACTGTCCTACAAACTTTTGTTCCTTACAAATAAGAATTTGATTTAGTGTAACATGATTGGCCAAAACCATAATTAAATAAAAACATTTTAAAAACCCAGCATAGTTTGGCTGGAGTGGTAGCTCAGTGATTGCTGTTTGCTGCTCTTACATAGGATACAAATTTGGTTCCTAGCATGCATGCCAGGCAGCTCACAAACACCGGTCACTCTAGCTCCAAGATGATGTGATGCTTCTGGCCTCTTCAGGCACCTGTATTCATAGCTATTCATATGTGCACATAGCTACACTCACACACATATAGACATTAATAAAAATTATATCTTAACATTTTAAAGAACAGTAGAGTTAAAGTAAATATTGGAAAACACAGCATGACTAAGACAAGATAGATAAGTTAGGGCTGGAGAGAGGACCAAGCGCTGAAGACCAGTTATTGCTCTTGCAGAGAACCTGGATTAGGTTCCCAGCACCCACACTGGAGGGTCACAACTGACTGTAACTCAAGTCCCAGAGGATCAGGTGCCCTCTGGCCTCTGTGGGTACCTTCATGCACAGGTGCACATAAAAACTCACACCAGCACACACACATACATAGATCATACGTTTAAAAATAAAAATTTAAAAGGCAAAATACTTCATCAGTTAGGTTTTACTACGTTCCTAGCGTTTGATTGTGCCAAAGCACAAAGAAGTATAATCTGTCTGTCGTCAGAGGGGTTTGCAGAGTAGTCAGGAAAAGAAAGCAATGGTGGAAACAACTGGAGAAGTATGCAAATGGTTATCTTCTACTGTTTGGAGGGAAACACCTTCGCAATTAGGCAACAACCCTAGGACCCTTGGGCGGTGAGGCAAGGCTCAGGATTGCTGACCTTCAGCGGGTGTTTGCCAGGAACTAACTGAATAGCATCAGCAAGCTGTGTTCACCATGACAAAGATGACTAGCTAAGAAAGGGTGGGTTAGATACTGGAGGAGACCAGAAGACAGGGCGTGGTGAATGACGACAATTCATGAAGGGCACAAGAGCCTGGACTTAAAGTAATGGAAAAAATAAAGCCCAGAGTCTCCCAGAGAAAGTAATAAGGAGAAAGACTGGTAGTCACACTGTGACTTCTGACTTACAGAGAAGACAGACAGACATAAATGACTTCATTTATATTAGGGAAGTTAGTTTGACATAGAAATTAAGTTTCAGATTTGATTAATCAAGGTGATCAATCTCAATAGATAGCTTTGAAAGTCTGACTCTCTCACCACCAAAAGGAGTGAGGTCATGGGGAAAATGAATGTAGAGGAAATAAGAGGTGGGAGTCCAGGCCTCAGGCAACACCCACAGGTTAGAAGGTCAAGTGCCCACAAAGCAGCCAAAGAATATGAATGTTACTTCACCTTCAGATGGTAAAACTATGAAAAGGTTTTGCTGGCTAGTTGAGTGGCAGATGCTAAAAATATAAACCAATTACTTAAAGTTTAAGAAGGGTATGGACCAGTCATGAGAGTTCACTAACATGTTATGACAGAATTTCCTAAACGTTTTGGTTAGCATCAGAGCAGACAGACCTGTAACAGAAGAACCACACACAGCTTTCTGTGCAGGGGCAGTTCTAACAGGACATGCTGACTACAGAAACTCAGTGATCCCTGCTGCTGTTAGATTCAGAAGAGCAGGAAGCAGAATGAGCTATCGGCTCATCCATCATCGTGGAACGTTGCATCTCTTTAAGAATTACCCTGACTCATTCTAACAAACTGCCTAAAGGCCAGTCTAGCTTAATGCACAAATTTAATTCTGTGTAATAAGAGAGGAATAAAAGATAAATTTTGAAAACTACAGCTATGTTCAAGTATGCACTCTTTGTTTATATTAAGTTTCTCAACTTTAAGAATGCATCTGAGATTATTTTAGCATTTAACGCTTTGCAGAAATTAACCAAGATTCCATTGTGACTAAATAGTCTCAATTTTAAATGCAAAGTAATTTGCCATCTATGAATGTGAAGGGGTCTTAGGAGTGGGGTGACCATGCCCCATTTTGCTCCTCAAGGCCCATGAGTAGCT
Source organism: Onychomys torridus (assembly GCF_903995425.1). Classification (NCBI taxonomy): domain Eukaryota; kingdom Metazoa; phylum Chordata; class Mammalia; order Rodentia; family Cricetidae; genus Onychomys; species Onychomys torridus. The sequence continues at coordinate 9,355,745 of NC_050452.1, read as the reverse complement.
TTCTCTTCCATTCCTTACACAGGAATGGTAAATCATGTGGACACATACCCAAGAAGCCAAGCACCACGGAAAACTTACAAACTTAACCTATTTGGTTTCCCTCCATGTTGATTACTGAATTGTAAAAGTTCCCATCATGTTTGTTATAGTTGTTAACAACGTGAAGAATCCTGCTTAGACATTCAGTCTAGCCCTGAGACAGCTAGGGACTGCCTCCTAGTGGTGGGGTGGTCCCAGCGGCCCCTGAGCACACCTCTGTTTAAATGTCTCCTCTGAAGATGTCCTTCTCCAACACTCTCTGCTCACTCCCTTCTTTCAATCCATTGATTCCTTCTAAATTCCTTCTCCTGTGAGTCACATCCAAACCAAAGCAGTGCCAAGCTCATCCTCGTATGAAAGCGTACACTCCATGCAAAGACTAGTTTGCGTTATAATCAAACCAAAACTAAAGTACAAACCAAACATGCCTGGTTTTCCTTGCTCGTTAAGTCATCCATGTCCACTTCTGCCTCATCATCTGGTGGGCTTTGCACTGGAGCTCTAGAAGCAGCAATTAGAGAATGAATGGGGTTCAGGTAGGAATGAAAGAAGTAAAATCATCTCTAGTCCCAGGAAGTGTGGTCTTCCGTGTGGAAGAACCCATGTAAAATCTTCTAGGATGAATAAACATTCAGCAACGTTGGAGGACATACCGAGTGGGCACATTGGTGCATGCCTACAATGTCAGGACTCTGGAGACAGAGCACAAGATTAGCATGAGATCACATTGAGGCTTCATTGCCAACCCATGGCTGCACAGCTCCATCTGAAGAACAGAAGTTAGAGGATGCAGAATCAACATTAAAAAGCTATATTTTATGTGGGGAGCCAGCACTATAGGGAAGAATGCTCAAAGTGCAAGCATTAGGACCCGTGTGTGGATCCCTGGCATCCACACACGAGCTGGGCACCATGTTGTGTACCTGTACCCGGTGGCATTTGTGTGGAGACAGAGACAAAAGAACTGCTTGGAGGGTTGGGGATTTAGCTCAGTGGTAGAGTGCTTTCCTGGCAAGCACAAGGCCCTGGGTTCGATCCTCAGTTCAAAAAAAAAAGAGCAGTAAGTGCTGTTGAATATCAGATTTGTACATGTTTATGACACATTGCTGAAAGAAGACAAATAAAATGGAATGGCATCTTACACTCCCGGATTTCCAGATTTAATATCATTAAGATAAGGACACTGCTCAAAGCAATATACAAGCTCAATGCAACATTTCAAGGGCACTTTTCGTGTGTGTGTGTGTGTGTGTGTGTGTGTGTGTGTGTGTGTGTGTGTGAGAGAGAGAGAGAGAGAGAGAGAGAGAGAGAGAGAGAGAGAGAGAGAGAGAGAATATGCTAAGTCTGTTGGAGTTCAAATGGAAGTAAAAAGAGGGCATGTGACCCCCTGGAACTAGAGTTACAGACAGTTGTGAGCCTCCCAGAATGACTGCCTAGACCCAAACATGGATGCTCTGGAAGAACAGGAAGGGCGCTTAGCCACTGAGCCATCTCTCCAGCTTCCCTCACCCCAAGAACATTTTTTAGAAAAATAGGAAAGTCTGAAGAATGATGGTACACACTTGAACATCAGCACTCAGGAGAACATGACATCAGTCACACCTTGGATTTGAAGACAGCCTAGGTAACACTAAGATTTTATTTCAAAAAAGGAAGAATTAGAAGCAGGTATAGAGAATGGTTTAATCCTACTACTTACATAGCAAGTTCCAGGCCAGCCAGAGTTACAGACTGAGATCTTATCTCAAAAGAAAATAAGTAAGTAGCGGGGGAGAGGGGAGGGAGGGAGAGAAAATTCCCATGAAATTTCAAGAGACCACCAAGGAGGTAGAAGAGGTGCAAGCTGAGGCAAGAAGATGGTGAGTTCAAAGCCAGCCTGGGCTACACAGCAAGATAATAGATAGATAGATAGATAGATAGATAGATAGATAGATAGGTAGATAGATAGGTAGGTAGGTAGATAGATAGATAGATAGATAGATAGATAGATAAACTAGAAAGAAATAAGGAAAAGAAGGAAGAAACAAAGGAAAAAGGAAGGGAGGGAGGAAGGCAGAGAAGGGGGAAATCAAGAGCCCCAGGAGAGCAAACTGTTGATCCTGAATAAGCAAACTGAAGTGAGTGTGCTCACACAGACCAGTTTGAGAATTTATTACAAAAGTCACAAATGCACCTTAAGTATACACAATAAAGTTTATCTTTTAAAAAGCCACTAGAGCCAGGCATGGTGGTGTATGTCTTTAATCCCAGCACTGGGGAGGCAGAGACAGGTGGATTTCTATATGTTTGAAGTCAGCCTGGTCTACATAGCAGGTTCTTGACCTGTCAAAGCTACATAGAGAGATCCTGTCTCAAAGAAAAGCACATAGATAGATAGATAGATAGATAGATAGATAGATAGATAGATAGATAGATGATAGATAGATAGATAGATAGATGATAGATGATAGATAGATAGATGATAGATAGATAGATGATAGATAGATAGATGATAGATAGATGATAGATAGATAGATGATAGATAGATAGATAGATGATAGATAGATAGACAGATAGATAGATAGATAGATAGATAGATGATAGATTAGTAGATAGATAGATAGATGATAGATAGATAGATAGATAGATAGATAATAGAAAAAAGAAGAGCCATAGGAACTAAAAGAGGAATCTGGAGGTTTCCAATAGAAAGAGATTATAAATGTTGAAGAGAGAGAAAATAATTATCAGGATGAGATTCTTACACACTGTCTACATGCATGAAATTATCATACTGAACCCTATATGCACAATTATGCATCAGTTTAAACTCTTCAAAGAAACTGGCTGTTTAAAAATCAAGAGAGCACTAAAGTAGGATAATATAAAAAGAACTGATGAGGGCAATCACCTCATACACCGGATTTTGGCTTTTAATTTCCAGAAATAAAAAGTTCTGATTTGAGGACAAGTGGAAGTGACGTCAGGATGCTCACATCAGCTCAATAGAAAACAGGAATCCAAGGCATCCAGACAGACCAGCACAAAAAGTCAGTATGTGGGTGATAGATACCATTCCACAACGCGCACACATACACACAAAATATGCTCTACACCATAAAGTGCATAAATGTTCATTGGTCAATGTGTGTGTGATTGCAATTCATGTATGGATGCTTGTAATGGGTAGCCATTCCAGCCTTGGCCTGGAAGTTCCAACACCCATTGAGGCTTCAGTAATGGTCACGCCTACAAGGCGGGCCTGAGAGAGGAGGCTGAAGACCCAGGATCAAGAGGAGAAGCTTCTCTTGGTTCCAGGACCCTGGACGCTGGAGGTAGACCGAGCAGAGTTTTCCAGAGAACACCGCTGGACTGCGCCATCCCTTTCCCAGACCCTGCAACCTGCCTACTCCTTCATTTGTAAGTTACCCCAGAAAATAAACCTCCCTGTTAACTACGTGGAGTAGCCTTAATAATTTCTCCAATAGGTGCTTACCTGTGTGCAGGTGCTCACGTGCATGCCTGCGCATATAAAGAACAGAGGATAACCTTGGGTATCATTCATCAGGCGCCTTCTACCTTTTGTTTGAGGCAGGGTCTCTTAATGGCCTGGAACTTGGCCAAGCAGGCTAGACTAACTGGCCAGCAATCTTCCAGAGATCTGCCCGTCACTGCCTCCATTTACTACCACATCTGTGTTTTTACATGAGTTCTGGGCATACTCATCCTTGGGAGTCATCTCCCTAGGGCACCCCCAACAAAACAAAACAAAACAAAACAAAATATTTTTAAAAGTAAAAGCACAATTTTAAAAAGCTGTTTTAGCTCAGTGGTAGAGCGCGTGCCTAGCAAACACAAGGCCCTGGGTTCAATCCTCAGCTCAAAAAAAAAAAAAGCCATGATAGTGGTGGTATAAAGATAGGCACAGGCTGGGGCCACAGGGAGCCTGGGAACAGTTTGGTCAGGTGGACTTTTAGCAAGGGGACCAAACACTTGGTTGTAAAGGGTAATGTACAGCTAATGCTGGTGGGAAAGCTGCATCGACATGTGAAGAACAATGGAGTCACATCCTTGCTTCAACCACATGTACCAAAAACACACCAGAGGCAGAAATATCAACACTAACACTACAAAACACTTAAGGGGAGAGGAGAACCCTTTATGATATCAAATTTAGAAATGATTTATTTGATATGATACAAAAACACAGGCAACCAAACACATACACACTGGACTCCATCAAATTAAAAACTTGTATATCAAAAAAAAAGTATCAGCAATATGAAAAGATAATCACTTGAGTGGAAAAAATGTGTACAAATCACATATCTGATAAGGACCTAAGATCTAAAAATTATAAAGGATTCATAAATTCAACAGCAAAGGAAAGAACAGATTTTAAAGAGGTCACCAAACCTAAACACCAATTTCAATAAAGAAGAAACACAAAGGGCCAACAGGCATAAGATGTTCAATATAACTAATCATTAGGAAGCTGAAACCCACTTTTTTTTTAAAAGATTTATTTATTTATTATGTATACAGTATTCTGCCTGCACGTGTCCCCGCAGGCCAGAAGAGGGCACCAGATCTCATTACAGATGGTTGTGAGCCACCATGTGGTTGCCGGGAATTGAACTCAGAACCTCAGAACCTCTAGAAGAGCAGTCGGTGCTCTTAACCACTGAGCCATCCCTCTAGCCCCCAGAACCCACTTCTATACATCAGGGTCACTATTTTTAAAAAGGACAACACTAGAAAATATCTTGTTAAGATATAGAAAAAGGCTGGGCGGTGGTGGCACACGCCTTTAATCTCAGCACTCAGGAGGCAGAGGCAGGTGGATCTCTGTGAGTTCAAGGCCAGCCTGGTCTACAGAACGAGATCCAGGAAAGGTGCAAAGCTACACAGAGAAACCCTGTCTTGAAAAACAAACAAAAAGATATAGAGAAGGGTGACATTTGTGCTCTGCAGGAGGTAATGAAAACCACAGCCCCTATGAGAAATGATATGGTGGCTACTTAAAAAAAAAAAAAAAAAACAGACTTGCACATGATAGAACATTCCATTTCCGTCAGACCCCCAATAACTCAAGCCTAGACGTTTCAATACTCATGTCATAACACCATGTGCATAGGAGCCCCAAAGAGAAAACAATTCAAGTGTTCAGTGGTAGATGAATGATTGACAATATGTTGTGGGTACAGGCCATGAACAATGAGCCTTGAAGAGAGAAGGAACTGCTAATGAGTGCTATATGGACCACCTTCAACAAAATGGCTATGCAAAATAATGTCATAAAAAAGGTAAGCATCTTATGATCCCATTCAATGTTGATCTAAAATAGGTAAATTCATGCGGTTTAGTATGACTCCTGGAAGAGGCCATTCATTGGAGGCCATTTTTGCAAACTAGCTATCACTGGATTTGCACACCGGAGGAGACTTGAGAAGGGGTGTTGGGTTACAGGACCGGATGAGGTCAGAGACTGTGGTGACATTGTATATTGTACCTGAGATGCAAAGGGCAGACAGTGTTAAGAGCTACTGAGTGGACTGAACTTGGTAACCAGCAAGGAGAAATGAGGTCTGCAGAGGACTCTGGCTTCCTTCTTGGGATTAAGGATGCAGTTGTTAAGAGAGAGAAAACGAAGCACAGAGAAGGGTGTGAAAACTTTCTGACTGTGGTGTTGATAGCAAGCAGATCACAATTGGATCTGGACATCAGGGAGGATACAAACTCAGAGTGCCTGAAAGCATGGGCAGAAATGAATTACCCAATAAGGGCCCATACAATCAGAAAAAGAAATCCTCCACAGGAGTCTCAACCCCAAAACTTAATGGGTAAACAGAGAGTAGTGTCACATGAGGAAAGTTTCCCTGGAATTTTCAACGACCTGGGTTCATTCCCATCACACACACACGAAAGGTATTTCATAGACGATAAAATGCCTACCTGAATCAAGTGTTATAAAGAGATTAAAGATGATTAAGACTGAAAATCATCCCTGGGATGATAGACACGTCATTAGTGACTTGGAAAGAGCAGTGCCAGGAGTGTAGGAATTACTGCCACAAAGAAGCAGGAAATAAAGGAGATAATGAAGACCGAGGGGCAGGTCAGTCCTGAGGGTTCAAGAAGAATCACAACGAAGATTTTAAAGACGAGAAAAGGGAAGAGGGAACCTTTATGGAGTAATTCCCAGATAAGATTGATCTGCAGCAGTGTCTGGAGGAGACTGTCTTGGTTAATGATTGCTATGTGAGGACCTAGCCCACTGTGGGAAGCACCTTCTCTAGGCAAATGGGTCTGAACCTGTAAGAAGGCCAGTTGAATCCAGGCAGTGGTGGTGCACGCCTTTAATCCCAGCACTCAGGAGACAGAGGCAGGCGGATCTTTGTGAGTTCCAGGCCAGTCTGGTCTACAGAGTGAGATCCAGGACAGGACAGCCAGGGCTACACACACACACACACACACACACACACACACACACACACACACACACACACACACAGAGAGAGAGAGAGAGAGAGAGAGAGAGAGAGAGAGAGAGAGAGAGAGAGAGAAGAGCAGAAGTCAGGGCAAGCCAGTAAGCAGCCTTCCTTAGTAATTCCTTGCTCTGGTTTCCCTCGATGATGGGTTATGCCCTGGAAGTATAAGTTGAAAAAAGTCATTTCCTCACCTTAAAAATGAGAAAAAGACAGAGATTGCTAGAAAGCTTGTGACCCCCAGGCCAAGCTGGTGACCGTGACTCTGGTGCATTCAGTAGCTTAGCTGTGTGTTTAATCTTTCTCTTCCTCATCAGACATTATGTAGAGAAGAGAGGTCTACAGATTCGGGGCATGTAGAAAGAAGAAAACTACAAACTTTATAGTCTGACGAGGTAGTGCACGCCTTTATTCCCAACATTCTGGAGGCAGAGGAAGGTAAGATCGCTTGTGAGTTCAAGGCCAGCCTAGTCTACATAGCAAGTTCCAAGCCAACCAGGACTTCATAGAGAGACCCTGTCAAAAAAGAGTTAATGGTAGAAAATGTCAAATTTTAGCAAGGAGTCTGCTGTTGAAACAGTTCATGTAGCTGTTAGGGTTAGAGTTTGCCAGAGACATTGGGTACATTGGGTGCAGTTTAAAAGCCTTCAGGGTATGGAGGACATCTCCATTTAGAATTTCTGCTTTCTAAATAGGCACTGTAAGGTGCAAAAGCGGAAACCATCCCAGACATCCCTTAGGACAGCATACTTGATCTACAATAATTATTTCCAGGCTCGAAAGCCCAAAGTCGGAACACATGGCTGTACAACCTCAAGGTAAGACAGAGCTCTCATTTCCTGCTGAGAGTGTGCTGATTGCCCACTGAGAACCAGCAGTACCTAGACAGTCCCTGTCACAGCTAGCCAGGTGTGGCAGGTTGAAGGCCATACAGGCTGGTGCTCGGCTTGTCTAAGTTACCACCATCCATCAGTATTACAGCATCCAAACCGTGCTCTTTGTTCTCAGGTTTCCTTTTCACTCTTGAACTTCATGTCAGTTTATTTGCAAAAGAGTTAGGATAAGCACACATTCATTAACTGTGCTTTTCTAGAAGTTGCTTTTAGGCCGGTTTATTTAAAATCCCCGGACTCCTCAGATGGTAATTCATCTTCAGGCACAGGGCATATTTTTCAAGCTTCTTTTGGGTGTAGTTCAGTCCGACTTGCCAATAGAAACACCTTGAGCAGCTCCTGTGAGCTTGTATCTTTAATCTCATGGTGAGGGAGGCTGAGGCAGGAGCATCATAAGTTCCAGGTAGACCTAAAAATCTGAAAAAAAAAACCAACCTGTCAGTGTGTATCGTACTGAAGAGCATTTTCTCCAAGAACACTTGTATTTGGAATGCCCCTATATATACAATAAATCAGTAATGGGAACACTATAAAGAGAAACATCAACATGTTCCAAACAGTAACCTAGCTTCCTCCGGACTGTTAGCAGAACCCAGTGGTGGCGTCTGGGTGCTGTGAGCTCCAGGAAAAGGTCTGCTCTTAATCACACTGTGTTATCTGTTATGGGAGTCTACAAAAACCAATACACGCAAAAACGGGTGGCCCACCACTGTTCTGATTAACAAAGGTCTCCACACTGTAAGTTAGCATGTTCTGTCAGATGAATAATACAAAAAGTGCAGCAGGGTAGAGTATGCTTGTTGCATTCCCCGAAGAAGAATGTCTTCAGCAATACTGTACTGAGAATTTCTGTAAACAAATTTAATCTTGTTAGCTAAGTCTGTTTAAGTGCAGTCAGTTTTATTTGTGCTGTATTGTGCTCGGCCAGCCACATTTTTATTACAAGTTTTTAATTAATGCAAATATAACCTTCCTGCCCCACTAAAGACAGCACAGTTATTAAACATAAGTATTCTGGGGTACTGTTATTATATATCAGGACTTCCTAGGAGCGGAACTAACAATACTGAAAACATCTGTCTCTTTCAAGCCTTCTTCGCTAGCGTGGGAGATAACTACATAAACAGATGCCCTGCCATACAGGAATGAAAGCCGCAGCTCAGAGAGGAAAGGGTTAATTCTGTCTGGGAACAGGGCAGAAGGAAAAGGGTTTCCCCAGGATAGAGAGAGCAGGAAGGCTCTTCCTAGCAGAGACACCAAGGCAGGAGACTACACCAAGGCAGGAGACCGCACCATGCCACCATGCATTACCAGCCTCTCTGGGAAACAAGAAGGTGCATGTGTGGGGAACAGAGCGATTCCTGCCGTGGTCCAGGAATCATGTGAAAGAGCTAGTTTTTGTTAGAATGGAGGCAATAGAAGGCTGTAAAAGCAGGAAAGAGATACAATTGCTGTCTCAGGAAATTCTGTGGTAGTGTGAAAGACTGCCGTGGGCCAGGAGAGGAGGAGGGAGGCAAAGCAGTTGGAAGGCTAAGGTGCCAGAGCAAGCAGGGCTCTGGGTGGTGGCTGTGTGACCAGGGAGAAGGGGGTGAATGGCTTCGAGATGCACTTCAGAAAGGAAATCACCTGGACACAATGACTGTTTAACTGGAGGAGCGTCAGAGATCCCACCAGGCAGTGGGCTCACAGGATGACTTAATGTATGTAGCAAAGAGCAGGCTGAAAACGACTTCAGTGCTGTGAGGTGAAAGGGTTGTCTCCACATGCCTAATAACCTGAGTTCACTCACCACCGGAAGGAGAGGAACAGTTCCTGAAAGCTGTCCTCTGGTGGATGCACGTGCCCTCCCCCCAGAACAATGACAGCAGTTACTCCTGAGTAGCAAACACTTTCAAGGCATTTGAGTGGCGAGATCCAGAAGACAACTAAGTAGAGGGGCTCAGCTGAGAACTTACAGACAACCTCAAATTAAAGAGGAAGATTTAGCACCTAAAGATGGTATCTGTGTTCATGGGAAGAGAGGAGGAGAGCGAGGACTTTCACAGTACACACAAGAAGCCAGGAAAGGACACAGAGGCAGGTCAACAGGAGAGTTCCCGCCTGGCATGTTCAAGGCCCCTGTAGCAGGGGACCAAATGGTAAATATTTAAGGTAAAACTTGTAAGCAATCTTTCACCAGAAGATATAAAGGAGTTTCATAAAACACAAAAAGTTACCCCCCCCAAAAAAAGCTTTATTACACACACACACACACACACACACACACACACACACACACACACACACATGCTTGCACACACTAAATAAATCAAAGGAGGAGCTAGAGAGATAGCTTAGCAATGAAAAGCACTTGGTGCTCTTGTAGAGGATGGAGTTCAGTTTCCAGAACTCGTACCACCTGTAACTCTCGTCCCCTGATGCCCTCCTCTGACTTCTGGGAGCACCTGGGCTCATGTAAAAGAAAATATAATCCACAGAGTTGTAAACAAGTCACAGAATAGAAAGTGTATGTCCAAAACACACAAATGATAAAGCATATATAAGGAATTCTCACAAATCAGAGATGAGCAGAGGATCTAATGAGGAAAAAAAAAAAAAAAACAAAACCACTCAGGAGACAGACGCAAATTTCCTGGTCTACAAAGTTAGTTCCAGGACAGCCAGGACTATTACACAGAGAAACCTTGTCTTGAAAAACAAAACAAAACCAAAAACAAACAAAGTACCATGCCAAAAGAAAATCAAATAGATGAGAAAAGTAATAAAAGGAGCTCAATCTTTTAAATAATCAAGAAAATATAATAAGTCCATAATGAAACAGTACTATACACCCAATGTGTCAAAGTTTGAAATGCCCAATAATACTGAAATTCAGGCAAAAAAAAATAGAGAGAAACTAGAATTCTCATTTACTATTTGGAAATGTAAATTGACTCAGCAAATTTGGATGGTTATGCCAGTATTTAGCTAAAGTGAAAACATACAATTCCTTAAGGTTCAAAAATCTCACTCCCTAAAATATAACTTACACATGTGCATCTTTATATGCACCATTATATACACAGAAGGGTGTTTAAAGTGACACCATCACAATTGTCCCAAAGAGGAAACAACCCAAATGCTTCTCAACAGAATAATAGATAAACTGTGACATGTTCATACAGAGGATCGCTATTCAACAAGCAGCAGTGTGCCTATTGATACACAGTTATAAATAGTGTGCAAAGGAGTTAACAAAATAAAACAATGTAATTCTATTCACACATAATTCTGAACATGGGAAATGAACCTATATTGCTTAGGAATGCATGAGCAAATAGTTAAATTAGAGAAGAAACTCAAGAAAGCCATGGCCAGGAACATAAGGTAATAGTACCCTCTGAGGAGGCAGAGAGGACCACCAAGGGATATGCAGGGGAATCCTTCAGTCATACTATGCTATTCCTTGGCCTGGGTGGCCCTGATCACTAGTGATTTAATGTGCACATCAACTTTATGAGCTTTTAAATAAATGTATACTAACATTTCATGGCCCGAATTTTGAAAAGCTCTTAAAATTTGCAAGAGACGTGACAGTGATCAAAAAGTCTAATCTTAAAGAAGACTAGAAAATACTAAGAAGCTAGGCAAGCGCATCCAACACACCAAAAACACTTAGTGTCTAATTCTTAAAGTTCAAATGAAAGGTATTCAGAGATGAGCAGGTGCTGTCTGAGGACAAGCCGTGACTCAGCTGAGGAGAGGCGAGCTAAGATGAGACCCTTGGCTGCTCCAGTCTCTAAGCAGAACATAAGGACAATTTTTTTTGTCTTACACACAAAAGAAAGATTGAGGAAGTCAGTAGCAGGAATAGAATCCTGAGCATTTTAAACAGGGGACAAGGAGAAACCAAGGCCTCTGCTGTGCATGCAATTGCTCTCTCTTACCAACTGGCTAAATCATCTGAAACATATTTCAGACTTAGTTTTGCAAAATGAAATTCATCTAAAAAGGCAAGAATTTGTCATGGTGAAGATAAAAACAAACAAAAACAACAATACAAGCCACAAGCATCAAAACTAAGAAGAACTTGCCAAGTTGGTCAGTGAGAACAAAACCCTGAATGTTTCCTAGCAATCACATTAAGCCTTGCACATAGTGCATTAAGCTGTTCTGTCTCCTATCCTGGATCAGGAGTCCCATAACTGCAGCAAAGCACTGTCGTAAAGAGCGAAAAGGTCTCAGAGAACAGAAAACACTATTCATAAACATGAACCAACCAGTAAGGAATTTTTAAATCACTTAGACGTTAAAATTAGTAAGGAATTAAAGGGGAAATGGGAAGACGTCTAATGTCACGCTAGTCTCCTCACTTAATACGCTATTACTAGCTCTCTGAAAACCATTAAAATAAGAAGTAAGTGACACCCAGAAATAAAAAAAGGTTAAGAACTTCCCACACAATAATTTCAATTGCCCAAATTCAAACTTTACAGCTTCAGGCTGAAGTTATTTGCTCAGTAGAAGACACTTATCCAGAATGATTAAGGCGGCAGGTTTGACCTCCAGCACAGAAAATAATAAACGAACTTTCTAATATTGACCAAAGGGAGCTTGGGAAGGAAAGGGCCCACTTGGTCTACAGGTCATGGGCCACCATCAGGGCAGGAACCTCAGCAGAAAGCCTGGAGGAAGGCTACTTCCTGGCCCACACATGCTGGTTTGCTCACCTTTTCCACAGCCCAGGACCACCTGCCCAGGAATGGGACCATCCACAGTGGCCTGACTTCTACTCAATTAGCAATAAGAAAATGCCCCTCAGACCTCACAGGCTATTTCCAAAGGAGGCAATTCCTCAGATGCGGCTCCCTCTTCTCAGGTATCTAACTGATAAAAACAGCACAATAAACAAATAAAAGGAGTTCAAATCGATCTGATTCTCAATTATATGATTGCCTTCTTTGAATGAATGTTTGCTGAAATATTACAAAATAAAATGGCATCTCCCAGAGCAAAGACCATGAGCTCTGATTGAGTACCAAGCCCTGCTTGCTACATACCACTATATAACCTCGAGTAAGTAGCTAAGTCACCCGAGTCTCACCTATCACTTCTCAAGTTTTAAGTAGATTAAACAAAACAATATATGTGAGTAACAGTGTGTAGACCAAATCAGGGGAAGTGCCATAGCTCACTGCAAATACTATTTCCTGCAAACAAATAAATAGCTTTTTAAACCCGCCCCTACCCCCAGTGCCAAGGATGAACTCAGGGCTTTACAGATTTTTACCACTGAGCTACATTCCCAGACTTTTATTTAAAGTATCAAAACAAAAAACCTTTAAATGTACAACAATAAAATGAAACATATGTAAGCTCCCTCAGCCTTAACAACCTAAGACTTAAATGAAGATATTGTTCATTTGTCCTTAATCCCACCCCCAGCTTAGATTCAGGGTCTTCCTATGTCGCCCAGGCTGGCTTCAAACTCACAGCAATCCTCAGGTTCAGTCTCTCAAGTGCTGGGATCAGGCTTTTACTTGCACTGAGCCAGTTGACCCTCTCCCTCTCTTCCCCAACTGTTTTAAATCCAAGTCCTTGGTGCAGTCACAAGGAAGGAGAGAAGACTCTAAGTTCATCAACACCCTAACTTCTAAAGTCCTAAGGTCTCTTCAGAGGATGTAGGAGAATGGGTACAGAATCAAAAGAGAGGGTTCAACTAGAAATGTGGGGTCACCAGCACTGAAATCAAGATCCAAAGCTATCCCTGAACAGCATCAAATACAAACACGGGAAACAGTATCTTCTCTTGCTGCCCTTCATCAAGGACACAACCAGACAAAGCCCACCAAGAAGTGCTGAGTTTACAAAGGCCTGGAGAATTTCTTCTCTTTCAAGCATTTCTCTCCCTTAAAAGATATACAGTTACTAAAGTATTTAACCAAATACCTAAAACATAGATGTATCTTATTTAACATCAAGTTTAAATACTGACATTGTAACCAACTGTAAGTCTACTACTTTTCAAAGCATTTGTTAAAAACTTGTAACACCATGTATATTTCATTATTTTTTAAAGTGTAAAAATCTGTTTTATAATTTCTTTCAAATGTATATTTCACAGGAAAAATTTAAAATAAATTTTAAAAAGAAAATACGATCCCTATTTGAAATAGCTGTGACAGATGATGGTATATCTTAGAAGCATTCAGAGCTTCAAACATACATAAGAATATTTGTACACTAAAAATATTTTATAAGCTCTTTAGACACCACGCTGTGGAATCAGAGACCGTTTACTCTTACATTTTGGTTTTTACCCCTAAGTATCAAAATTAGTTATGATTTATTTATACTCCACTTCAATCCCTCCAAAAATTTGGACTCAAGTTCCTTAAATCATAATTTTATAATCTACTTTAAAAGAATTTCTAAAAATTCCAAATAGTTTTCATAAGCAGCTCAATAAAGATTAACCTTTTAAAAAAGGCATTTGTGACCTGGGAATGTGTAATGCAATCTTGTCTCTTTGATATTGGTCACCAAAAAGAGGTACAATTTTTTAGAAACAATAGATTTTCAATAGTTCTGTACTGATGCTTCATCATTGATTAAAGGGAGCCTAAATCTATCTGAACTGCAAGGCTCATTGAAACACTTCTAACAATGTTCAGGACCTTCCACTGCTCAAGCAATAGACAAGAAACTCAGGTGTGCAGTTTAGTATATTACAGCAGCCCTCAACTCAGTTTCCAGAGCGACATTCACTTTTTTTTTTCTCTTCAGGAAACAAAAGTAGATGTGTTTAAAGCAGCCTGAAGTCGGGCTGTCCTGTATGACTGCCATCTCTCCCAGATGACCGGAGGACTGCTGGCCAGGGTTCTCTTCTGAGCTTCCAAGCACTGCCCTATGTGTTTTAAGTAAAATCCAACTCTTTTTTAAAAAACACAATTAAAGAAAACACTGGATCAAAATGGAGTGTGTTTCTCCTACACACACACACACACACACACACACACACACACACACACACACAAATGTTTCTTTTCAGATACCAGTAAATATCAGCACAATGATTAAAAGGCATAATTGCTTCCTCAAGAACTATCTATTAAAAACAGGCAGGGAACTCTGGTTTTCAGACCCCTCCAAACATTTATCTAAATATATTGTTTCTCTAAGAATACTGAAGTAACTTCCTGTTGTCAAATAAGAAATTCATTATTATGCAGTATTATTTAAGTTGGTGGTGATTTTTATTATTGTTGATCTTGAGACTTTTCATTTTCATATGAAATGCTGAAATTTATGAAGGAAGGGAGTCAGAGTGTGAACACACAGAATCACTTGTAACTTTTCTAAATTCTTTCTTTCTGGGGGCCATTGGAGGGATTTTTCTTCTTGAGGTAGGTTCTTCTGTAGCCTGGGCAGATTTTTCATTTTCTACGTAGGTGAGGTTGGCCCTAAACTCCTGATCTTCCTGTGTCCTCCTGCCTGCTCCTGAGAGCTGGGTTTACAGGTTTGTGTCACCACAGCCGGCTAATTAGAGAACTTCATAAAGATATGTTACTGCTATTCTTAAATCAATTTTACATCAAAAGCCAAGTAATTTTCTGGTCTTGAATGGTAATCATGCAGATTCTCTTTACCAATAATGTATATATTAGCTACAGCTATATATCAGATACATTTTATTGCCACATCTTTAAACACAACCTTGTCACCAGACGTCCTTGCTTGACATCATTAACATAATTAATTCTTCCAGTTAGTAATGAATTTATCTTTTATTTTTAAAATTGAAAAAAAAATCACAACAGCTGTGGAAGCTGCCGTTTCCCACAAATTACATGGTGTATGTGTTGGGATTGGGGGGAACAGTAATTTTTTTTTAAACGAAAACTTGGTGTTTTGGTTTGGTTCGGTTTTGGTCTCTGGATTATAGCAGGCGTGAATCTGCTGACACTCATTAAGGTTTTCAGCCGTTTTATTCTCTCAACCAGATCCCCCCCGGTTTGCTCTAAGGATTTTCTCAAAACAAACAAACAGACAAACACGCGCCCGCACACACTGACAATTCAGAAAACCCGCGTTTTTCACAAACCCTCGGTACCAGTACCGAGTGCCAGAAAAGCGCTCCAACAAGCCCTGTCTCATTCCAGTGACTCTCTGGGCTTCAACAAATTAACGCACTGCTCCGGAGATAGTTCTCGGCCCAAGCGGCCTCTGGCTGGCCCACCCGTCCGCCGCCAGCCCCGCACGTGTCCACCCAAGGGCAGGCCTTTGTGCCCCGCAGTGCGAGCGGGCAGACGCGGGCTGCGAACCGAGCGCCTGGAGATTTCGTTGAGCTCCCTGCAGACGTCCTCCTGCGGCTGGGGCTCCGAGGCCGCTCGGTTCCCGCTCGTGTCGCCAGGCTCCGGTCCAGACACACACTTCAGGCTTCCCGAGAGGGGTGACCCGAGGACGCTGCCCAAACCGCGCCCGAGAACAGGTGGCCGCCGCCCCGGAGGGCCCGCGCGCGTCCGCGCCGCCCTGCGCACCGGCGCGCCCCGGTTCCGCGCCCCGGCCCCCTGGGCCGCCCTCCCCCGGCTCCCGCCCCAGGCCCGGGGAGAAGCACGTGCCCGCTGCTCCGCGAAGCCTCGTGCTGCAGGCGGGAACGAGCGAGCGCCCGGAGCCCAGGCCTCGGTCGCCACCGGCGCCCCCGCCCACCTCGGCCCCCAGTGGGAAGTTCGCGAACCGCCCCGGCCAGCCTGGCCTGCGACAACTGCTATGCAACCGAGGCCCGGGGGGGTCGGGTACCCGCCCCAGAGGCCACGCCAGGCCGGTCTCCTGGTTCAGTTCCCCCCATCTCCCCCCGGGGCCTCGGGGGCGGCGGCTGCGCCCGGGACGCCGGGGGTGGAGGGAGCTGTGGGGCGGCCGGGGCGGCCTCCCCAGCCCGCAGCCCGGGCCTCCAGCCCCGCTTCCCGCGAACGTGCGGGGGCCCGGCCGCCAGGGGCCTGCGCGCACCAGGCGGGGCGGGGCGGGCGCTCAGGGCCGGGTGCCGAGCGGCCTTGGCGGGCACGGCTGGCCCTGGAGGGGGCCCGCGCGGCCCGAGGCTCGCCCTCCGCCCGCCCTCCGCCCGCCCTGGGACGCTCTGCTGGAAAGGCTGGGCCTGAGCCGGGCCGCCCGACCCCAGGCGGGCCACGCCGGGGAAGCCTTTCCCACAGCCCAGGCTCGAGGGCCGGCCACCTCGCTGGCGCGACCCCCGGCCTCACACCGGGCTCACGAAATAGGGGGAAGAGGCCGTGCGGCCGACTCCGCAGGCCACTTTTCGTTGTCTCCCTATTTCCTCCCGCCCGTGGGCTCGGCTTCTCGGCCGCACACTCGGGAGCCGTCAGAAGAGTTGGGCAGTTGTGGGCCCTGGATGTTCTTGGGCGGCCGACATTGTTAATACAGTTTCCCTCCCGTTTAGCCTCCCAGCCCTGGCGGGGAGGAAAGGGTAACACCGCCAAGCCCTTGTCTCCCCCAGACGGAAGGCCAACTGCCCTCGCTCAGGCCTGCGGGCCCGGCCGGCGTCTTCCTCCTCTGAGGAAGGAAATGGTTGGTCCATTTGTGTTAGTAGGCTCGAAGGAACCTTTAGGAAAGATAGTTTGGTGACAACTTCTGGTGCGAGCTCATGGTTTAGAAAGACTCCTGAGCACGTGGTTGGAATCTAGGCTCCCACAGCCGCCGTGAAGCCGCCCGGGACAGCTCAGCCGGAGGGACTGCTCTGCTGCCAACGTGCAGGACCCAGACTTTTTTCGTTTTGTTTCCCTTTTGGCTCAGCTCAGAGAGCATGACAGCGGTCTCCTTTCCCGCCTCCAGACCCTCTTCCCCTCCCCCTCCTCCTCTTTCTGGTGCAAGCAATTAGGGTGAAGAAATCAGTGCCAGGCTTCTGCCTCTGAAGAGAAAGGAGCTGTTTCTGGGATTGAGTCCTGACACCTGTGTCTGCCCTAGATGGCGAGGAGGTGCGGGGTCAAAACCTCGGAGGGGGAGAGGCTGGGCTGATGCCGAGTGTGTGGGGGAGAACACCCCCTAAACGACGTTTTGGGGGACTCTTGACTTCCCGCCTTATTCTTCAGCCTCCAGCTTCGCGCAGGTCGTTAACACGCGGGTTATTAACAGTTTTCCTCCTTTTAATCCCCTGAGACCGAGCCCCGAAGCTGGAATTAGGAGAGCAACGCTGACAAGTCATTCATTAATTTGCTTTTATTTTCGGGAAATAATGTAGATAAAGAGGAAGAGGAGACGGACTGCCTTACATCTCAACAAGTAATTTGTGATCTTCACATCGGACAAATCAAATTTACAAATTACTTTCCCACCTACTGGACCAAGCGGCCAGAACCCACACGGATAGATACACAGGTCCCTCCGCAGATTTCGGAGAGGGAAGGTTCACTAAAAACTCACTAAACAGACGGGGTGTTTTAAAGAGACACCCACAGAGGAACTGGACCTGGGACTCCGGGTGGTCTGCTTTCCACAGTGGATAGTTTCACCTCTTTGTTTGTTTCTAAGGCGAAACTTTGATTCTGTACTCAGGGCGAAGCAGGGCTCAGTCCTGCGCCGGCCCAGTCCAGCCCCGCCCGGTACCCCGACTTAGCTGTTTCCTTCACTTCTGATCCTCCAGCGCCCAGCTTCCTGGAACCAGGCGGGTTTCTTTAATAAATACACAAAGGGAGATGTGAAGAGGGGCAGCACAGCTTGTGACAACTGAAAAATAAGAACCGCCATCGTTTGAGAAAGAGGAACGGGAACAAAGGGGACATATTTTTTTGCTTTTGTTATATATATATGTGTATATATATATGTGATGTATATATTTTAAAGTTCTGTTTCCTGGACGCTAAAACAAGAGAGATGCTCAGTTCAACCAACGGCAACTAAAAAGTTTAAGTGGTCCCTGGAACGGACCCGACTATGTACAGCATTCCCGCCGAGGCGGAAGCTTGAATCAGTCCAGCGCAGGGCCGGGAAGGAGGCTGGGCACCCTCCTCCCCAAGACCTGGCTCAGCGCTCACCACTGGGGAGGTGGGGGTGCTGGAAGCTCTGGCCTGCAGATGGGGAGCTGGGTCAAGGGCAGCTGAAGGACAGGCAGTCCGCTAGGAGAAACAGCGGTGGGGTTGATTTGGAGGAGTGTGCATGGGCGCACTCCAAACCGTAGATAATACGCCAGTTAGTGACTTCAGTGTCCAGAAAGAATAAATAAAACTGTTGAGCTCAAAACAGAGAGGGTCAGAGCGAAAGAGCCTGGGAAGGCTCCAGGTGCATAAAAGCTGTCCAGAAAGACTTGAAGGGGTGACGCACGAGTTGGAGGGAGAGCACTCTGCCATCTCGTGAAGAAACGGAGGGCCAAGCAGAAGCACCGGGCCCCACCTCCAAGGGGGAGAGGGGTGTACACCCTACCCCCCCAAGGCAAGTGGCACAGAGATGGGAGCGGCAGTGCAGGCAATGGACATCTTGGGGGGATGAAAATTCAGTTTTGGAAAAGCCAAGGCAAAGGCGAGCGGTACATCAGCAGCAGCAGCAGCAGCAGCAACAGGGTGGGGACCACGGAGGGCGCAGGTAGTTGCGTTTCTTCTCCACTCCCTCTCACTCCTGGGCTCACAAGACCTGGAACCGCCACGAGGCTTGGTCCTTATAGTCCAGACAGTCGGGAGAGTTGAAGTTGAGTTTCCAGGCAGAGGAGGCGGCGGCGGCGGCGGCGGGCTCCTTGTAATCCAAGCAGTCGGCAGAGTTGAAGGCCAGCCCAGAGCCTCCGTAACCTTGGTGGTGGTGGTGGTGGTGATGGTGGTGGTGGTGGCCTGAAGACTGACTCAATGGGTGGTGTGCGTGCGGGTGGTGGTGGTGGTGGCCGGCCATGGAGGAGGGTGCCATGGGGCTTAGCTGGTGCGGATGGTGATGCGAGTGCATGGGCGCTAGGTAGGAGCTGCAGTCGACCCCGCCAAAGTAAGAGGAGGAGGGCGCGGGGTAGCCCTGGCCGTAGCTTCCACCCTGGCCATAGGACATGGGGTAGGAGGCCGCCGCAGTGGCGGCACCTGCGGCTACCGAGCGCTGCATACACGAGGCGTTGCTTGGCGCGCCCAGGGGCTCCGGCACCGACACGGATGCCGGCGCTGAGCCCGGCGAGATGGAGGCCGGACTCCAGATGGACGAAGCAGTAGGCGTACTCAGAGAGGACGCGGCGGCCACCGGGTTCCCTCCCAGGCCCGCGGCCGCAGCCGCCGGATTGGCCGAGGCACTGGACGCCGAACTCGACGAAGAGGCAGAGCTGGACACGGCAGGCGGCGTGAACTGGCCGCTGCTCTCCGAGCCCGAGCTCTCGCGCACGGGAGACGACTTCTTCTTGACCGGCCGGCTTTTCGTTCCGTTCCCGCTCTGCTGCTGCTGGCGGCACTTGGCGCGGCGGTTCTTGAACCAGACCTGCAGTGAGCAGGGGGAAGGAGAGGGGATGAGGGGGCTGGCTGGTGCAGCTCAGCGCTCCTCCGCCCCTCGGACTCACCCCGCCCAGGATCTTGGGGACCTCTCAATCCCAGCTCTACCCCTCCCAGTCTCCGGCCTTGCCAGACCCTGTCCCCTCCCCCGCACGCGCTAGGTCCCCAGCTCTGGCGCCCTCCCCCATCCTTCTGCGCAAAGCCCCCAGTCAGCCTCCTCCGCAGGAGGGATGCGCACCTCCCCAAGCCCAGCGCAACTCTGCCCGAGGGCGGAACGTTTGCGTCTGTCCAGCCAGAAGTTCAGCCATCTCTAAGCTGCTGCGGTTGGCTGCTTCCCCGCAGCCCCGTTTTAGTTTGAAGGCCCTGTTTTCCATGAACAGAGCTCAGGAAACAGCGGAGAGGTACAGAACATCGGAGTGTAGGGCAGTCACCAAGTCTGGGGCCCGAGGGGTTTCACCGAGTCGGCTCCTGGAGACTGGAGTTGGGCAGGGCAAATGTTTGGGTGGGAACAGAAGCAAGGCTGGAGGCTGAACCCGAGCAGTGCTCCAGTACCCGGGCTTCTCGTGAAGGAAGCCTGGGTGAGATTCCCTTGGGCCTTTTGGCTCCAGGTGGGGTACCAAATGGAAGGGTAAGTCATAAATTCTCACTCCTTTTGGAGGGGGCCCGGGCACGGGGCATTTCCAGTCCCTTCTCCAACCTTCGGGGAAAGAAGTGGGACAAAAGACCCTCGAGGAAGAGTCAGGCTAACTCAGAACTCCATTTTCTCAACCGTTGCATCTTAGAAACGGTAAAGCCAGCATCTGGATTTTACACTCGGCTGGAGGAAACTCCTAACCAGACCGACTCCACCCCGCGGAGCACACTCCGCCGAGGCAGACAGCGCTAGACTGCAGCCAAGTTCCATCTTGCACTTTTAGAATCCTCAGGACGCAGGGCAAGGGTACAAAAGACAAGAACGGAAGCAGAGCTAAGGCTCAGTAGGAAGGCGCCAAGTTCTGAGGTAGCCAAGAAGCAGGGGCCATTATCTAACCTTCTGAGGAAGTTACATCCGGGAAACACGGCTGGCTTCCCCAAAATTCCAAAAACAGACCTTCAACATCGCAAGAGCCCTGGGGACCAGGGCTAGCTAGATACTGGGCTCACAGCCATTACTTTTTAACGTCACCCCCTTTTGGCTGACTGAAGCTCGGCGCTAGGGGGAGTTGCAGAGGGCTGTCCAGTCCGTGAATGGGCCCCAACACCAGACCGCCCAAGCCAGATCTTCCCCACCGGTCCTAGCGCCCCCAGCCCAACTCTAGAGCCCCAGAATCCCGCACCTGGACTCTGGACTCAGGCAGGTTGATCTTGAGCGCCACCTCCTCTCGCATGAAGATGTCCGGGTAGCGAGTCTTTGCGAAAAGCGCCTCCAGCACGTCCAGCTGTGAGCGCGTGAAGGTGGTGCGTTCCCGTCGCTGCTTCCGCGGAGTGGCTGTGGGGACATGCAAGGGCGCCTGGAGTCAGCGGTGGGTCACGAGGACTGGCAATGGAGGCCACTTGCAGGTCCTCCGGCAGGTCCAGAACCCCCGCCCTGGAAAGGAAAGGCCGACCTCCGAGCAAAGGCAAACTTCCCTGGCCACAGGTGGGACAGAGTGTACGTACGAATTCTACTAGACGCTCCAGTCTGAAACTCCAGGGCCTGCGCCCTCCGTGCCTCTCAAAGATTAAAAACCAAGCCCCCCCCCCCCCCCCCCCCCGACACCCCCGCTCATCTCCCTAAGCCCACACACTTCTGGCTGTGAGGTAGGAAGTAGACCAGAGCTAGGCAGAAACAGGACCTGGGCACACTTTCCAAGAGAATAAATTCAAGCAAAGAAGTATACTGATCTACAAAAGAAACTCGGGGTTCAGCTGGAGTCATCCACCACCGCGGGAGAGTTGGGTCAGGCCGCTGGTCTCTAGGGCACTCTCTCTAACTAGGGAGAAAGAGTTCTGCTCTCAAGGCAGCTAGACGGAAGGGAAATTTGGCTATTTATGTTAGGGCCTAGCAGAGTCCAGATTCCTCATGAAATGTTGGAGCCGGAGGGGTATTTTTTTTTTTTTTAAAGGCAGCCAGAAGGAAGGAAATAAATCGTTGGACAACATGCTCTCTCTAGCAGGTGGGACCACCAGGGAGCCAGGTTGCAGGCATCACAAGCTCAGAAGTTGTAGTCGCGGTTTCTAAGCCGCCTGGCCAGACCTTGATTCAAACCTGTGAGCCTGTACCAGATCTAGGCAACAGGCGGCAGGTAATGGTTTCCCTGGGCCTGTTTGGGGACAGTGTGGGCTCAAACGTTAAAGGATGGAGTTCCCCAATGTTTGAGGAGGCCTGGGGGTTGGGACCGAGGGCCACTGCTCACCAGGATAGCCCACAGAGGGGTGCAGGAGGTCCATGGCAGGGCCAGCCAGGCCCAGCCCGTTCATGCCGTACGGGGGTTGTTTGAGGTAAGACATCATGCTAACAGCCGGGTGGAGGCGCCCCGACGGATCCAGGGGGCCTGAGGCCAGGAGCAGTTCAGGGCTCCCACTTCGAAGTCCTTCAAGCTGTTGCTTCTGGGGGCCTGGCCTAAGGAGACAGGAGACACATGGAAACCGTCACCTAGTCACTTTGGCTTTCAGTTGCTATAATCCTTGAATGGGGAGGGGGCGCAGGCTAGGAACTTCACAGGGTAGGCAACCCAAGAAATTTCTCCTCCAAGCTCAGCAAGCACACAGCTTCTCAGAAAAGAAAACTTCCCCCACGTCGTTCCTCCCTCTTTTAGGGCTTGACAAGGGCCAAAGACACTCCTCGAGTGTCATCAGGAAAGAAAACTTAAAAGCGCGATCGGGCCTAGGAGGTGAGAGCCGGGGCCAGGGAGGGTGCAAAATCCCAAGTGTAGTCAATTTTTTTTTTTAGTGGCGCGGAAGCAATTTGCTGAAGCAAATGTTCACTTGGCGCCGGGACGGCAGGCCGTGCAGAGTGTACGGGGTTGTTTCGTTTAAGTTTCAAATGTTTTTGAAAAGGGGCAAAACCGCTGGCACTATAGAGGCCCAAGAAGTAGGCCTTGGATCGCGAGGCGACTGCCCACTTTGGACACACCATTCCTCCGAGAGCTCCAGGGCTGCTCCCTCCGCCAGAGCCAGCAATCATCACCCTAGCTGACCTCCCTGGGCCCCCGACGCTAAGAGATGGGGGAACCGGGATCTCACCGCACCTCCAGGGCAGATGCGGCCCAGGCCCGGGTGAGGCGGCAAGAAGACGCCAAAGGCGCCACGGTACAAGTGGCAGTTTCAAGATGCCGCCCAAGGTCAGGGGTGCCTCAGAGGCGGTCACCCGCCCTCCTAAGCCCGCGCAGGCCGGGCCTTCTTTCGACCAAGTCCGGGTGAGCACACCGAGTCCTACCAGGGTCTGATCAAGGATGACCAACCCAGGCGCCCAAAGAGTGCTGGCGACTTCGGGAGCCCGAGCACCCGGGGTCGCGGGGCTCCTCGCCGTGCTCTCTGAACCCGGGGGAGACAGAGAACTAGGCCTCAAGTCGGAAAGCTCACGCACACCCGAGCTGGGAGCGCGAGGTTCGGCCGCAGACACTGCCAGCCCCTGGCGCTCTTCTCCAGCGGAAGAAGGGCTTTGGGGGGTGGGCCTGGGACCCGAGAGGGGCTTCCAGCTACACCCCGCTTTGCCAGGAGCCCAGGGCAGGGAACGCAGGGAAACCCGAGGCTGGACTTCAGCAGCTTCCCATCCCAACTCCAAGCCCTGTTTCGGCCCTCGGGGCCCCGCGGCCTGGACTAGGGGAAGCCAGCTGGCGCAGATGGCGGAGGGGACCACAGGGGAAACAGTTCGGGCACCCCGGCCGGAGGGCCGCAGGCCACCAGCCACGGTGGTTCCGCGAAGGTGCGGCGTGAGTTTTCGAATACTTTCATCTAACTTAGCACCCCAGCTCCGCAGCTTCGGAGGAGGCGGGGGAGGGGGCGCCCGGCTCAGGAGCGGCCTAGGGTCTGCGGCGCAGCCAAGGGGTGCCGGGGTCTCACCCCCAGCCCCGCCCACCTGCGGGGGACCTGGGTAGCGGGGGTCGATTCGAGGAAGGAGAGGCGAGGGGAGCCACCACCATCCCGGGGTGGCGCGCGGCCCCGCGGCTCCCCCCTTACCTGCCCTCCGCTGCCGGGGCTGTTCACCATCTACCTCGCGCCCTCAGCAAGACCCTCCGGGCCGCCAACCTGCAAAACAGAGCCGCACAGGTATTACCCCGGCGGCGGGTCTAGGACCCCCGGGTTTCTCCTCTCCCCAACTTCCCTCTTCCCGTCTCCTGCTTTTTCCAGGACCTTTGGCGTGTCCTTCCAGGATTCACTTTATTGCACAAATACTTTGCAAAGTCCCACATGCTTTTCCTCCCAAGACCTGGCCTCAACCGGGACCGGGGGGCGGGAGGGGGGGGGTTCGAGGAACAGAGTTAGGAGGTGGCTCGCGGTGGCCGCTGCACTCCCGGTGCAACATGGAGGCGGTAGGGACTGAAGAAATCCTGCAGAGTCACTTGGCAAACTAAATAAATCAAGCAATTTACCTTGTCGGAGTGGCTTGTCTTGCTCGGTTGTTTAGGTGATTGGAAATGTAGCCTGATGAAGATTGATCACCTTTCTACTGCCCTCCCCGGGTATGTGAACGCGAGGCAAGTGCGTAACGGGGCTAGGCCGCCAATAGGGGGCCTCGAGCGGGCTGAGTGACAGAGAGCCGGGCAATGGCAGCGCGAGCCGGGGTTACCTCCGCGCGCCCCCGCCCTCCCCCGCCCGCCTCCCCCGCCCTCCCCGCGCGCCAGCCCCGCCTCGGTCGCGCGCTAACTCTGGGGCTCGAGTGGCAAATTCCGCTCAGAGCGAGTCGAGGAGGGTGCAGGCAGCGCTGGAGTCGCGGGAGCAGAGGGGCCCCGGGTCCCGAGGCACGCCTGGGGGCCCCCGCCCTCCTCTCGCCTGGGCCGCGCAACGGAGGAGTGGCGGAAAGGTGCTGGATAACCGGTTCTAGCTGGCGCGCGCGCCGCCGGGCTTCGCAGCCGGGGTGTGGGCGCCAGGCTTCCCGGGCGGCGGACTTGAGGCTCGCCGGCCCCTGGCTCTCCTTGGGGCGCCCTGGGACCCGGAGCCTCCTCCCAACGCGCCCCCCACCTACGGGCGGCTCGTGCGGGCGCGGGCAGCGGAGCCCAGCTCGGGGAGCAGTTTTGGGCACGCCGGGCACTTCGCGGCGCCCCGGGCCAGCACCCGCGGGGGAGGCGCCGCCACTTACCAGCTGCTCGGCGTCTCTAGGGGCTCCCGGTCCCCACCAAAGGTGTTCGCAAGTCCTAAAGCTTCTTCCGAACTGTTGGAACTCAGACCCCCTCCCCCTCCCCCCACATTTTCCTTCTTAGGCGTGAGGTTTTGATAGAAAACTTTCTTTTTCACACTCGATCGGTCCTTCCGCGTCTCCACCTACTAGGGACAGTCTGGTGGAAAATGTGGCCACAGACCCCGACCCCTCACTTCATTTTCTACCACTTTGCGGGAGGAGCCTCCTGGAAACCATTTCCCTGGATTGTTCGTACTGGAAGACCCCAGTTCCCAGCCGAATAAACTTGCTAAGGACGTCTACCTGTGTGGACTTTCCAAAGCGAGAGAAAAAAACTATTTTCGGCCCAACCCCGAGCAAGGCAATTCTTTTAAATGGCATCTCCTACTGAAGACAAGGAACCACATCTATGCCCTTTCCTAGTCTTTTCTCCCCATCCTCTCCCAGGCTCACCCCAACAGGCGGGTGAAAAGTTTGAGCCACAGTCTGTGCGTGGGTGAGTTCGGGAGCCGCCAAGAGCACTGTAGACCGGAGCACCTCGGTGCCCAGGCCGCGAGGTCCGCACCGTTCGCTGACCCGGCGCGGGGCGAGCAGAAGGAAGGGGGAGCCCGCTGAGTGAAAAGGGGCCGCGACTGCCGCTCATCAAAGTGCTTCTCCCCTCCCCCAAGCGACACTTTCCTTTGGAGTCCGAATAAAATACGGTAACAGAATATGATGGAGGGCACACTGTTTCCTTAACTGCTTCTCAAAGGACCGAGAGATCTTCTTAGGACCTTTAATAAGGCTTTGGTCGGTTCTTTTGTTGATCTCTCAAAATCAACTCCTTCTAATTGAAGTTGGAGCTGAAAGCGAGCTAATGTTCAAAGAAAGTGGCCGCCAGACTAACGAAATTACATTTTTTTGAACGATGAGGGAACATCTAATCAAAGGGGCAGGGAAGGAGGGGTGTGAGCGGGGGGACCACGGAGGAGAAAAGGAGGTTTTACAAGATCCTTCTCTGGTTCACAAAAGTCAGCGACACGGGCGCTTCTCTCCAGAACAAAGACACCGCGGCCCATTCACAAAAGCGAGAGAAAGAGAAAGCAGAATAAAAGAACCCGAGGAAAGGGGGGAAATGAGAGGGAGAGAGATAAAACCTGCAGGCAGAAAAGAAGCAGCGCAGAGCACAGCGCGGCCCGAGCGAGCACACACCTTAGGCTCCCGGGTCCCCACTAGGAGTATCCCCAAAGGCGGTCGGCCAGGCTGAGAGCTACGGGGACCGTGCTGAGGTTTAAGAAAGAAACGAAATACACTCCTGCCCCTGTTCCGGGGAATGGCGCGGGCTAGGGCGCACTAGTTTGGCGGGCACGAAAATGTCGACGTCCTGGGGTGTGCACTGGCGGCATCCCTGTCCGGGCCTCCCGCCGCCTGGGTTGGCCCTCTGGGGCTCTGGGCTCATGCTCTGGCCTCCTCAGGGCGGGTTCGTTGGCTGTCGCAGAACCTAGACTGGTCAGGTGGACGAAGTGGGGCTGCGGTGCGCATTGGAATGTGCCTGCGCGGTCCCCAAGGCCCACCGCGTGGGAGCCGGTTGCTGTCGGTTCCTGATGCCGTCCCCCTCCATTCGCGGGCAAATGGGAGGTATCGAGTGGCAAGGACTCCCCCCCCCCCTCCCATGAGAGTATTTATCTAATCCCAAATTGCAGGCGAATTTCCTTAATGCTCATCCTGTAAAACCTTGGGATTAAGGAAAAAAGGAGAGGTGGAGGGGGGGGGGGAGAGAGAGAAAGAGGAGAGAGAGAGAGAGAGAGAGAGAGAGAGAGAGAGAGAGAGAGAGAGAGAGAGAGAAAGAAGAAGAAGAAGAAGAAGAAGAAGAAGAAGAAGAAGAAGAAGAAGAAGAAGAAAGGAGGGGAAGAGAAAGGAGGGGAAGAAAGGAGGGGAAGAAGAGGGGAGGGGTTAGGAGAGGAGAGGAAAAGTGGAGAGGAGAGGAGAGGAGAAAGTGGAGAGAGGAGAGAACAGAGCAGAAGAAGGAGAGTAAGATCAAGATGGAGTTTTTTTTAATTCGGCGCATAGGATTGTGGCAGCCTTTGCTAGCCAAATGTCCGGGTCCGGGACGCCGGTCCAGACGCTTCGACGGTTCCCTCAAAGGGTGGTTGTGCAGCCAGGGCCAAGTAGGGGCGGCGCTGGAGGAAGAGGGCGCTGCTTCAGCCTAAGGCCCATCAGCCAGGAGCGGGTCCCACGCCCGGATGCTGCATCCCAGTGACCTGGTGCCCACGTAGAGTGGCCAGACTGTAGAGACACGTGGGGTGGGGAAGGGGCCGGGACCCCCGGCCCTGAGAAAGTCCCGCACCCGCTCGCCACAAACGCTTCGGTCGCCGCGCCCCCGACCCTTTGTCTCTTCCCACCGAGCGGGTTTCCAGGGTCTCCGTCCGTTGGCGGGCTGGGTGCTGGCCTGCCTTGGGGAGCCCGCCACCGGGCACTGTGCGGAGCGTCAGCAACGCGACTCCCCGGCTGCGGCCCGATGCCGCGGTCTCAGCCCGTGCTCCGCCGCCGCTGAGGGGCGTTCGGGCGCTGCGGAGAAGGGAAACCCCGCGAGGCTGGGAACCGAGCGGGAGGGGCCCCCAACCGCAAGCAAATCTAGGACTAGGGGAGTTTTGTCACCTCGTAGATCTGGGGGAAGGGGAAAGTGCCGTTCTGGCAGGCCCCTGGAAAAGGGACGATTTCTCGAATCCACCCCAAAGGGAGCCCCAGGATGCTCCGGGCGGTGGATTTCCGAGTGCCGGTTTACCTGGGCAAATTGGATAGGATTCTGAATGTCCCCAGAGAGCAGCAACTTGCGGCTCTGCTTTCTCATAAAGAGGACAAAGACCCGATTTCACTTAGTTCTAGTAACTTTTCACCAGAAAGAAAAGGAAACAGCATTCTTTGCCATCAAGGAATTTTGTGCAAGTTTTTACCATTTTGCAAGACGAGTAATTGGAAATGGCAGCATACTTTTCGAGTGAGGTGAAAGCCTGAATGTGTGTGTGTGTGTGTGTGTGTGTGTGTGTGTGTGTGTGTGTGTGTGAGAGAGAGAGAGAGAGAGAGAGAGAGAGAGAGAGAGAGAGAGAGAGAGAGAGAGAGAGAGAGAGAGAGAGAGACAGAGAGAGGGGCTAAAGTGAATGCCAGTGTTTCCCGTAAGTTTCAGGACTTGTTGAAGGGACTTTCTTTGTTCGGACACCCAGAGTGGAAGAGCCCATTTTTACTGGTCGTGTAGAAATTGTTACATCTCTCTTTCTTCCATCTCAAACGCACGTATCTGCACAACCCCTCCCCCAACCACAGTGTTCTCCCTTTTATTTCAGGACTACAGACTGCTGGTTATGGGACACAGTTCTACAGGCTTGAAAATTCATCACGATGCGCCCCCTCCCCCGGGTGGAATCATACATTTCCCGGGCTCTTTCAGAGAGATGACCCTTCCCAAAGGACAGGATAGTTTTTACTCCCCAGAATGTGGCTTTGCAATTTGCATTCTATCTGAGTCAAGTTCCTCTGGACCTGTGTCAGTTCCAAACAGTCCAGTGTCCTGTGCTGAATTTCACATGGAGAGTCTTACTGATACACAAAGTTTTCATTGCAAGGAAAAAATAATAACAGGGTTTAAGGTAAGAAAGTTTCTGCTTTTATTGAAAATTTATATATGACTCAGTATCGTAATAAATAAACATAACCATTTTCACAAAACACAGTGCTATGCTAGAGATGTAATTGGAGATTTACTTGTAGTCCCAAGACAGATTTTTATCAATACAGAAATAAATATTAACAGCATTCTTGAGCCAATGTTGAGCCCCAACAAAAAGTAGGAACAAGCAAGATGTAATAACTAATTATTCAGATTAAAAGATGGCGCGGCGTCAGATGATACAACTGCCTTTGTAAACTGCTGCACATCTATTAGAACCTTTCCCACAGCTCACCTTTCAAACCACAAGGTTTGTCTCAGGCTACCTTAGAGGGCCATCCTCTGAAGGAGAGCAGAGAGGAACTTTATGATCCTTCTGTGAAATGCACACCACTTCAGAAAGCCTCACTGGCAATAAACACAGTTTCACCAATACACAGAATATGATCTAACTATGAGATTCAGGTAACAACAGTGTTACATACGGCAGGTCTGGGAACAAATCATTCATGACATTTTCTTACTCCCTGTGCCCCCCACCCACTGTCGTTATGCTATTACCAACTACTACAACAAACACGCTTCAGATTTTCGTCTGTCCCAAACAGAAGGGAAATGAAAAGAGGCCTTTCCCCTTTCTGGACAGTTCTTGAGCATCTCCATCACTGATCATTCACAAGGTGTCTGTGCAAATCTACTTCACATGGTTGCAAAAATGATTTCATGATTAACTCACAAAGAATCCTTAAAGCTATCTGGAGTTCGGTATATTATCTGGAGAGGAGGAAAAAAGGGTTGGTGGTCCAGAAGTACAATCCAGTCA
Organism: Onychomys torridus; assembly: GCF_903995425.1. NCBI lineage: Eukaryota > Metazoa > Chordata > Mammalia > Rodentia > Cricetidae > Onychomys > Onychomys torridus. The sequence continues at coordinate 9,326,147 of NC_050452.1, read as the reverse complement.
AACAAAATGTTAAAAAGTTTTCAATCAACCAGTCTGTCCCTGGCCTGGGGACCTAGATCTGGTCGGCAGGCTACTGAAGAGCACACTTCTCCTCCTTCTTGGCCATCTTGCCTTTGTTTTGTTCCAGAGTTCGCTCCAAATGCTCATCTTCTTCTTCTGCCCTGGATGTTAGACAAACAGGAAAGACAGAATTATATTTCCTCCTTTAGTGGGGAGCAGCAATACCCGCCACACAGGCTATCTGGAACCCCAGCGGCAATGGGGCGGGGGCGAGAGGGAGCACAAAGGCACCTGTCCACTCAGATCCCCGAAATAACTGTGTGCAAACTTCATGTCCCCTTGACGGGTGGCTTCCCCCTAGACACACCCCTCAGCCCCCACTCACTGCTTCTCCTGGGCGTCCAGGTCCCTGACAAGGGCGTCGCGTTTGTCCACCAGGGCCACTAGCTCGTCCAGCAGAAGTTGTTCTCGTCGCTTCTGGGCCTCGGTCTTCTGCCAGTCTGCAGGGGGCGGGAGGCCAGTTACCACCCGCAGAGGCTCAGGGCACTCGGAACCTGCCCCCACACCCCCTTCCCGCCTAATCCAGTTTCCTAAAATCTCAGCAAACCACGTTAACCCGGCCACTAGGAAGTGTTGGCTGGGGGAGTTTGGCCGAGGTGGTCAGGGCTTCACGCCCCAAACCCTACTTTGTAAATACTTATTGAAGATTGGTTCCGCAGGTTATGAGCCAGTTAGAAACCAGGTGTGAGTCAGTGGCCAGGCGGAGGCAGGCACCTGAATTCAGGGAAGTGGGGGAGGGGAGCGGGAGTCCAGAAGAGGTTGGCCCAGGGCTTGGGGCCGGGGGAGTGGGTAAACGAGGAGGCGGGGAAGCCGAGAAGGGCGATCAAATCCTTCTGAAAGGCTGGGGAATCTGCCTGAGAACCTCCTCTCCTCCCCACCCCCACTCTCACCCCAAACAGCCCATTCTTCGCTAATTTCCTCCTTGCTCTATTTTAGCAGTTGGACGTATCTCACACTGGGCGCCATATGCTTCACAATAACTTTAAAAGTAGTGAATCGGCTAATTAGCATTTTTCTTTGAAGTAAAAAAAATAAATTTGCTCTGCAGTATTACACGGCAGCCCTCGATGGCATCACTGCCAGTTTTCTTTTGGAGACATTTGCTGGATGGTTTCAAATCGAAGCACTTTTGCAAAGGAAGAACAAATTACATATTTCTTTTTGAAACTCCATGTTAAAGGTCGGAAAATGCGCTGGGCAGTGCATTTTCTATAGGTGGGTGGCCATTTTTATGCCAGGTTTAGTACCCAGTGATATTCATAGCCTAACCCTTTCAGCTTTGATAATTTCCTTAAGATGAGCAGCAGTTTCACTTGATAAAAACAGGACCACAATCTAACATTTAAAACACTTTTGAAACCAAAGCCAACTGCTCTCTGGCCAGACTGTAAGGGCTTGTAGCTGTCAATCAAGCCGCAGTCTACCCCGCCTCCCTCATTAGGAAGGTAAACAATGAAAAGAAGAAGGAGATGATGAGGAGATAGCAGAACAAATGGGGATGTGGAGGGAAACAGGACACCAGCTTTAAGGGGGAAAGGCACCCTGGACGCTGACTCTTACAGCCCCCTCCCCCAGCAAATACACTTTCCAAAAACCAGAGAAGTGCAATCCTTCGGGGCTCTCTCTTCTCTCTCCATTGCCCTGGGCAATCATGTTAAAACTCACATGGCTGGTGCTTATTCAGATAAACCTAACAATGCTTATGCTGGTTACCATGTGAATCTTCACAAACCACACAAGAATGTGCTGGTTCAAATCCCTCCCCCCCTTCCAAAGCAAAATTTATTCAAGACAGCAAACTACTCAGCAGCTCTATGAAAGCAAATGGTGCCACAGCGAATGCTATCTTGTATTTACAAATTAAAAATCAGATGCATCATCGTGCAATAAAGGTTAGCAAAACTGGGAAAAGCTAGTTCACTCAATTTTATCACTGTTCATTCCATAAGCTTGAACACAAAATACATATATTAAACACCATGCTAATTACCCACATTCCATGCAAACCATCACAAATAGAAAACATTCAATGGCTGATTATGATTATGCTCTCATTTGAAGGGTAGGAAACATATGGAAAGCTGTGTCTGAATTTTAACAATAGGCGAAATGCAGAGACGCCACCTCTGTTACAGTTTTACTCTCTGGACCCAGGCAAGCAAGGACACAGGAATGCCGGAAATATTTCTATCTCTTCTTGCTCTTAAGTCCGCCGTACTCTCCAGAGCAAGTGAATTAACAGACTCTGCAACTGGAAGGATCTTAAAAATGGGACAATTTTAGTCTAATTTTACGTAATTGTAGTTCTTGAAATAGTAATTCAGAAAACGATCCTGAAATTAGGACTAAATTTTATTTATTAAATTTAAGTTTATTAAATTAGTAGTTTTAATGAATAAGAAATTCTGATTGCAGGTGTAAGATCCATAACTCGTTGCTTTAAAATATTTTGATAAGTTTACAATTAGGAAGCACATTTTCTCCACACAAAAAAAGTGAATTAAAAAATTTCAGTTTAAACCAAGAAAATGATTTACCAACAAATACATAATTCTTATTAAATTACTCTTCTGAACCTACTTAAAAATGATTTAATTATTTTAAATGCCAGGATTTCATTAACACTGGAAAATTAAATTTTAACAATATGAACAGACAAAAGTTCTATAATCTCTGAAATATTGATTTTTTATCTCAATTTTTTTGTATTTCAATAACAACATTTTCCATTATTGGAAAAACATAACTGAAAAATATTTAGGTAATCTTTAACATTTTGAGGGTTGAATTTAACTGATATCAGCATTTGAAATATTTTAACATAAGATTCAAAGATTTTTGCTGTTAACTATTACTGTTTTTAATATTTTAAAAATAGTCAAATACAGAGCACATACGTATGTGCAATAAATAGACTTGATATTAGCAAACCTATATACTGTATCTTCTTTCCCACAGTAAGTACAAATCATATTATATATGCACATTTACACTTCCATACTAACATATATATCTGAATGCTAATCGACAAATTAGTAATCTATTTTGATCATTAAAAATATTACATTCAAAATTGATCAAGATTAGTAGGTATGTTCAAGCTTAAGTTTAAAAAAACCCTTCTAAATAGCTTCACCTGGATATGTCACGTATAGTTTCTGAATCACTTGTTAGAGACTGAATGAAAGGACTGGGATCTACAGCACCAGCCACAGCTAACTGCCTAGCTGCACTGACTTTAACTTGGGCAAACTAACAATGTGGGTTCTGACTGATTTAAAGATTCTAGTGTGCTCTTGCTACAGAAGCCACAGACTCTCACAACAAACAGGATTAAGTTTTGATGCTGCATTTGAGCCAAAGTGTTGAAGTAAGGAGATGCTATTTATGACTATCTCAACCAAGGTGATTGTTAATTTGAAAAAAAAATTCTTTTTCATATATAGGGCCAAATTATTCATGCCCTAATTCCATTTATTTGCTGAAGTTGACAATTACTGTAGGGAAAAAAAAACAAAAACCCAAAAACCCCAAAAGAAATACCTAAACACACTTTAGCAGAAAGACCTAAAGGTCTGGTAAAAATCGTCAGACTTGCCACTATAAGAAAGCCTGGCACTTTGATGAAAATTAACACTGGTTTTGTGCAGAGCACATTGGGGGATTGCAGTCAGGTCTTATCTTTAGTTCCAGTCAACTAGCAGTCCTGAAGGAGTTTGCCTCATCATCAGAACAGGCCATTGATAGGATTCTACTGTGGAGCCTAATCAATCCATGGAAGACTGTGGCTGTGCTGTGTAACAAAGCTAAAATAGATTTACAAATGGGGTTTTAGGGGATAAGCTCCTCCACAGGATTACATATTGATTTTAAATATAAAAAGCTTATCATATAAACCATAACTACAAAAATAGTGAACCTATGCATAAATCCTTTAGAAGAGCACCCACTTCAAACTCTAAGCCAAGAACAAATCAAGATGTACGAATCCTAGAGTAGATCCATTTCTTGTGCAGAAAATGAACATGTCCCTCTATAAAGCACCCGCCCTAATGTGTGCAGAAATGAATTTGTCTTCCCGAGGGAGCATTAAATAATCTGGAACAACAACTATAGAAACTATAGAAAAAGTATCTGAAAGGTGCTTGTTAGCTTGAGGGAACCTTACAATTAAGCTCAGTAGAGCAGCAACTCCTGGCTATGACCCTCAGGGAAGAGGGAGAACAGGGTTAGAGTGACTATGGGTTCTCAGAAGAATGGATGAATTCAATATTATTATTACTATTATAATATTTTGTTCTCAAACCACACTGGGAATGTTTCTTTCGGTGTGCTACAGCTGTTACTATTTTCTGCTCTCTACTGGTGCATGCTCTGAACACAGGAGTCACTTGGAAAGGATTTAGTTCAGAACTATGGCTAAGGAGAAGATGCTGGAAGAAGAGGAGTGAGTTTTTAGATGAAGGAAAACGACACAGGACTATTGCTGTCTGCTCCACGTTTTGCTCTGGGGTCTGAAGCACACGTGTGTCCATGCTGAGGGCAGCCCTGCCTATGTCCTGCTCAGGCTACTGAGACAGGTATCTCTAAGTGTCTCTCCTTGTGATCAACAGGCTGTTCTTTTTCTCAAGACTCCCCTTCCCCTTAATGGAAGCTGACACAGAGATCTGAGGTACGATCACCTATAGGACAGTGCAACTGAAAATGCTCCTGTGTTAGGGAGGGGCGGGGGTGGAGAGCCAAAAGACTAATAGCTGCTTTTAAAGTTTTCTAAAATATGGCATTTATTGCTCCTCTGTATGTGTAAGAACCCCAGGCAGAAAAAATGGTAGATTCTAAGCCTGTGCATACAGATGGCCAATGAAACTGGGATATTTCCATGTGTAAGGGTGTTATAAGATGCATATTTAGTAATAATACTGGATTGGGGAATAAAAACAGTATTTCATCTCTGCCCTAAACGCCAATTATACCATATAAAGCTGTATTTTAGGGACAATTTATCTTTTATACAGAAGAGGATGGGTATAAAAACAAATTAAGACTACTTTACATTGGGTGTAATGTATAATGAATCTATAAAGAATATACTGTATAATGAGTTATATATTATATACAGATACATTATACATATATCCTACTTATATAGTAACTGCTGCATCTACTTTTCAACTATTTAGCTTTCTGATCTCTTTTAAAACCATACTAAAACTAGAAAAATTATATCTAAAGGAAAAACACCATTTGCTGTATTTGGGCATTTTATTGCAGTAACAGATTTCACAAAAATTCTAAAATAATTTTAAAAAATTTAATAGTTATCAATGGCATTTGATACATCTCGCCATTTGAAAGAAATGAGCCAAGTGAAGCTTTGAAAAGCAAAGTAAATTGAGTTTTAAATGAAGATATACAAATGTTATCAGTGATATATCAAGTGACATTAGAGATATAAAAGTAATTAAGTAAAGCTTCTAAAACACACAAGGTCACTGATAAATAGGCCTTATTTTAGAGTAATATATTTTTAAATATTTTAAGAATATAAGTCTTCACTTGGCTTTCACTTACAAACTTAAAAATTTCTAGTTTCTGAACTAATTAGAATTGACTTATGGATCAGGTACCTTATCAGGTGAAACGGAATTACCATGGACAGTCAATGGGTTAAGAGGTCAATACAGAAGAGGAAAATCAATTTGCATTGATTAGACAAAAGATCTATTTTACAGAGCCCAAAGGATTAGCTTTTAAGCAAAAAATCTTTGAAATATAAGGCATTTTAACTGAGAGATATAAGAAGAGCATTATAAAACACTTCAGAACTTTAAAAAAATATATAGCAAATGCTAAAACATGAGCTAGCTGATGCTCACTCACACTATCAACTGTGCATATACCATTCATCTCGATGGCTTACAAAAAGCGTGCAAGTATTTAATTTTCTCTTACATCAATCATTGCACAAATATTTACCTAACAGGAGGGAAATGTTAAGAAGTACAAGAGGCTAGAGATGGTGGCTTCCACCTGTACTCCAGCACTTGGAAAGCTGAGGCAGGAGGGCTTCCACGAGATGGGACCAGCCTGGGCTACATACTGAATTCTAGGCCAGGCTATGGACAAGCTGGTATTAAAGAGTGAGACCCTGTCTAAAACAAAGCAGAGCAAACAGACTAGAGCAAGAGTGTCCTAATGACAAAACAGAAACAATAAATCTTTACTAAAACTCCCCAATGGAAACAACTTCAAAATGCACACATCTAAAACAAATTAGCTTATACATTTTTATGTTTCAGAAATCTATTCTTATTGACTCAAAAGTTAACTTCTGTTAAGAGCAAACATAATGATTAGCTATTTAAATTAACTTCTTGGTTTTGTTTTTGTTTTTTGATAGTGTTTTCTGTCTTTAAGGCACATGTACAATTCCTGTAGGGTATCTATTGGAACTGCCCAGATGTGTATAGCACTAGTTAAATTCCACTGACAGCTGACACCCCACAGCCCTCACCTCAGCTCTTACCTTCAATGGCCAGCATCGCCCGCAGTTCCCGATTCAGCAGCTCATACCTTCGTTCTAAGTCATGTTCTTTTTCCCTAGGCAAGGTGTAAAAAGTTCATCAATATGCTAATTACTAAATCATTAAACACTTAAAAGAACCCGTAGTTTACATTGATTTTAGGAGTCATAACTGACTTTTCTATTTAACTTTAAGCCACTCTAAACAAATGATATACAGACTCCAAACCTTGCTCAGTTGAAAGCTTACTAGTGTTATTATTTCCCTCCTTCAGTTCTGAATGGCACAGAGGTATAAAGGTACGCAGTCCCATTCTTAAATGCTTCTTGGATTAAGTGTCAGATACAAGGATCTATTGGAAAATATTCAAAGTTCACACAAATACTCTTTATTAAAAACTTCATGGGAAAAGAAAAAGATAACTGTCCTACCAGAGAGAACTGAACACACAGACAACCCAAGTTTTCATCATGCCCTCTTTTAGCAGGTTCAGCAAGGTAGATATGACAAAACTTAGGTTTCACATTCCAATAAACCATGGTAAGCTGGCCCACACTCCTGACACAGTCTAGGGACACTGCTAGCTAATGAGCAGGAAGGAATGATATTACTTTATATAATGAACTCAACGCTGAAGACTTGGATGCTTGCATTTAGTCCAGTTTCCACTGAACTTTAATTACTACACTCACAATAAAGTCACCGTTAGGTAATTCAGTTCTTATTTCAAAGTTTTTATCAACATGGCCTATGGATAATAAATGTATTTTTTTTTCCTTAAAAAGAATTTTATTTTTTAATTTAGAATTTAAAAATCAAACAGCCCCAAGTGAAAGCTAATCCTCTTCTGTACTAAGGAGTCATTTCTTAAACACAACAAATGGGGGCTGGTGAAATGGTACTGTGGGGAAAGGTTCCTGCCTTAAGCCTGACAACCTGAATTTGTTCCCCAGAATCCACAGAAAGTGGAGGAAGAGAATTGACGTCACAAAGTTGTCCTCCGACCACCACACTCACTCCAGTTTGAAAACTCACGTACACACACACACACACACACACACACACACACACACACACACACACGTACACACACACATGTACACACACACACACGTACACACGTACACACACACGTACACACACACACACACACACACGTACACACACGTACACACACACGCACACACACACACACACACGCACACACACACGTACACACACGCACACGTACACACACACACACACACACACACACGTACACACACACACACACACACACACACACACACACACACACACACACAGATGAATACAAATTTAAAATTACTTTATGCACAGAACTGTTACTTATTCCCTGACTTTAAAAACCACGTTTCCCCGCAGTGTCCTATCAGTCCATTCGCAAATTCTTACTGTTCAGATGAACATTTTTATATGCTAGCTTCCTAAGGAAAGGAAACGATTAGGCTTAGTAACTATTAAACCCAAAGAAGGCAGCAGGGGAAGCCTGAGATGGCCAGTTAGGCTGAGTACTCACAGGAGGGAGAGCTGGTTCATTCTCCTTATTAGGGCATTTTTCTTATTCACTAGCATGAACCATTCCTGCATCATGGCCTCCTCTTCTTCTGTGTTCCTTCCTACAGATCAGAAAGAGGAGTCTTATGTGACATCCAAAAGCCAAATAACACTCCAACACAACTTTTTAACTTGAAAAATCTTTTGGGTGCTTCAATACTGCATAGCATATTGCTTACAAGACTCAAAGCCAAGCCTGACAACAGAATCACTATTTCCAAACTCAGAAGCCTGTCCTCTGAAGCCCGCCCTTGTGCAGAATGCACTTTAGTCCCCTGAACTCACCTGTAGATCGTCTTAACACTAAGTACCGTCAACAAAATGCTCCACCTTTTAAATCCTCCCCAGAGGCTGACTTGCTATTATGTTTCAATGAGGAACTCAGGGTGCTGACAGACATATGGTCACGACTTTCTTTAAAACTAAAAAATTATGAGAATCATAAGATTATCAGGGAGACCAGAGAAGTCCAGAGATCCCGTGGAAGCATACTTTGAACAACTTAACTTTCTTACGTTCCTCATGGAAAGTAAAATACCATGTATGCACATACCACTTAGAACTTGTTGACTCAGACAAGATGAACTACTTATAAGTTATTAAGTGCATTGTAAATGACAAGACTACAAGAAAGACCTACAGCTCTCTGTGGAAATAAATTGTTACAATGAATAGAATATGAAAAACCCATTCATTAAAGACACACACTAACACTTGGACTGTGAAGTAACTCTCTTACATTCACTCACACCCATCACTCATCTCTGCTGCTGCCCCTCCCCAGGACTGTGACACATTCTAGTACATCCTTGACATTGTTCATATACAATAATGTGCAGGTCCCAATCGTTCTGAAGAAAAATACCCCTCCCCCCTTTTGCCATATATTCCCCTTTCTCTCCTTGTAAACTATACCAAGTCAAATTTGTAATCTTTTAACTTTTTTCCCCCTGAGTTCCATCCATGGTTGTTTTATGACTTTGCTAACCCATTTCTTAATATTACCAGTTCAATTTCTGCACAACATTCATAGGATAAACTTAAAGACCTACTAAGAACTAAATATCCCAGCAAAGACTGTTCTGTACATTTTCTTTTTAAGGGTGATAGTACCATTTAAAAGTTGAAGACATTGAATCTATTTACAAATTTCCAACAATGCAGACGTGTAACTATTTTAAAAGGGTCTTCTTCACACCCCTCACTTCAGAGCTCCTCTTCTCCTAAAGAAGACACTGTCACAGGCAAATGCTATTCAGAATCACAGACTGCCATGTCCACACAGAACAAACTTCCTTCACTTCAGTAAAACAATATTATATAATAACCTATTGTATACTTTGTCATGTTGTCTAAATATTTACTTTCTAAATTACAGAAATGCCATAATTAAACTATTTCCACATTAATGTAAATTTAAAGAATGTTTTAAAATATTAAAAGCAGATCTGTGTGCATGAGATCTTGCATCAACTTCAGTGTATGCTGCCCATCATTAAAGAGAACAGTGAGGATGTGTGCCATCATTACATCTTGTTAAAACTCAATGTGTGACCACGACTTAAGATAGATTCTTTCAGAGTCTGAACAAAAGTCTTTATTGTTTTACAGTATTTTTAATCTCTCCTTTAGGGTGGCTGGTTTTGTATTCACTTTGGACCATGTGATGTCTTGACACTGGTCATGTGATACAGGCTGCGATAGGCACAAATCCCTGGGTAGCAACAAAAGAAGAAAGAGTAAAAAGAAAAAGCTGAGAAAAAGCTTGCAGTTTGGAAAAAGGCCAATTGTACCCCAGTGAAAGCGTTTTGATCAGTGAAATGACACATGTGTGCAATATTAATAGGTGTAGATTTTATGATAGCTCATTTTCTGATTAAAGACCCAATTCTTGTGTTCATAACTCAGTGGCTTCTAAAGATACAGACATATTAAAACTTTGAGTTTGACTTATAAACCTATAACTGAGGCTTGCAGGCACCAGCAGCAGCCAGCCCTCTCCTACATTAGCATCGTTTTCTTCAATGGAATACTGCTTCCTGATTTAACAATACTGATGTGGAACTGTGTTATTTTCTCTTTAGTTCATGTCTGTATTTCCAGGTAAGAATCAAAGATATCCCCATAATTATTAGGAAATAACTAATAATAAAATAATGTAATGTTTCCAAAGGAAATAAGCCTAGCAAATATCTAAAGACACACTTACACATTGCTACACAGCTCATTTCTAGTCATTGAAAAAAAAGAATCAATTCTCTATCACTGATCTTTATCTGAGGTAGTATACAGTGATGGACATCTATAGCCAGCCTAATAATAAAAAAATAAAGTTTCTTTTAACATATTCCTACACTATTGTTTATAGGGATTTAAAATTTTAAATTTAAAAGCTTTTAAAAGCCAGCAAGTTGAACCATTACAAATTAATCCTGACTTTAATAACTGGTTAAAGACCCCTTTAGCTTTATAAGCAACAAAAAATATTAAAGCCCCTGATCACAGCGAGCTTTCTCATCTCTCCTCTAACCATTTGTTATTTAATCCAATACTAGTAATCCAATTTGTCCATCAGACTTTTAAAGGGCAGAATGCAACTTCCTCAGCTTAGACACTTTTCAAAGTACAATATATTTTTCAAATGAATGCTGGATGTTTCATTTTTCCCAACTGTTCCTAGCTCTAATGCACGAGGAAAAAAAGAACAAGATGAACATTGTTCATACTGATTAAGTAAGAGCTCATTAAAGAGCTGTCAGTGCGGTACTTTGAATATGCATGAAGCATATAATCAGATCTAGTACCGTCACTAGAGGAGAATACGGTAAGTACAAAGGACTGATTTAATTACTTAGAGTGGGCTGTGCTGGCGAAGCAGTGTTGGTAGTGCAGAGAGAAAAAGGGGTTGTGTTCTGCCGCTGTCAGAGAAAGGCAGTCCCTGCTTCCCCACAATCCTGATCTCACAATAAAGCACTTTACACTGTAGCTTAAAATGAAGCCTGCATTATAAAATGCCCACAAATCATTTAATCTTGTTTAACCTTACCTTTAACTACTTCTTTCAAAATTACTTTAAATTTGTAATTGCAACTACATTTTCATCAGTGCAGAACCAAATACTGATACTTCTGTAAATCCTAAATTCTTTTTAATTTCATAACCTACAAAATTCATGACTTAGACTAATGAAGGCCACTCTGAAATAAGATCTGACTAAAAACGATATGGATTAAAAGTTCGCTAAACATTTACTAAAATGCCTAAGTTATTACCAATAAGAACATTCCCCTAAAAAGGAGTTCTCACCTGAAAATTATTATAATCTCTAGTAACAGACATATAAACTATACACAGTTTTTAAGCTTGTATCCTTAAGGAGGTCTGCACTTTTTTCCCTGAAGGAATGTGACATCTTTTCTGACATCAAATATCTTAACATCAATTTTTTTCTTCCAATCAGTTACTGTAGCTGGAGTACGAGGTGTAAAAACACTAAATATCCAGGGACAAGAGCTGGAAAAATAATTGTGTGTAAACGAGACTTCATATCATTCTATTCACACACAGGTAATAAAAGTCACTTCACAGAAAGCTGCATGGGAAGCCCAGCAGTAGCAACACTGTAAATGTTTAATACTGTAGTTAAGAATAGTAATCACTTTTATATTCTAACTCACAAAAGATTAAAAGATATGATTTCTTTCAAGAATTCATTCACTCACCCAACAATTTGTGGTTTTCATTATTCTTTCTAGAAGCAGTGTTTCTGAGGTTTTAAAATGAAGAGTGATTCCAAATCTGGAATGGTTTTATTTATATTTCAGTGATTAAGGTTCAAACCCTGGGCCTCATTCGTGGTAAACAAGCACTCCATCACTGACCCACCCCCAACACACACTGCTGAGAGCCCCAAAGGCATTCATATTTCAGGTAACTACTGACAGATAGGCATTTGGCTAAAGTTAAAATGCTCACAACACCAAAGCTGTATTACTTTAAGGTACACTGAACATACTTTGCAAAGAGATGAAACACAGTGAGTTGCTGCTGCAGATATCACTCCACAGAGCCTGTCTACTTGGAAAGTCAATTAGGCACCTCAGAGTAAAGACACTTGAGCATGGACTGCCTCCACAGATGCACAGCCCCCTGCCAGCTTGCCTCTCTTTTCTGCTCTGTGCTGGAGAGTCTGTCTTAAAGTTCTCCCATAGTCTTGTCATAGAATGACTCGAAAGTGGCTCTGGATATGGCAGAGGCATTTACGTCAAGCTGAACATGAAGAGCTGAACAAAATTTCTCTCTCTTTCTCTCTCTCTCTCTCTCTCACACTCTCACACACACACACACACACACGTTACACACACCCATGTTACAAGAGGGATTTATAAACTTTTATGTATTTAGGTATGTCAAAAACTCTGGAGGTATCTTTTCATAAGGATTTAAAAATAATTACATTTATTTGTGTGTGTGTGTGTGTGTCTGTGTATGTACAGGTCAGGGGACAACTTTCAGGAGTCTGCTCTCTCCTTCCACCATGTGGCTTCTGTGGACTGAACTCAGGACCTCAGGCTTGGTGGCAAGTGCCTTTATTGGCTTAGTCATTTTTCTGATTCAATTCTTTTTTTACATAAAGCGTTTTTAATACAAAATTTCACCATGTTTTTCCCTCTCCCCGAGTCCTCTTAGCATCCCCCACCTCCTCACCCCTCCAACTCTATGCTCTCTCTCTCTCCCTTTTCAAAAAGGTCATTTGGGTACAGCATTGCTGGCACTGGAATCAAACCATACCCAAAGTATTTTACAGGAATCCACCTATTCATAAGCTTTAATGACATCATGCAAACAAAGTATATTTTATTAGTACTTACTTGCATTAATTTTGAGAAACTCATAGATAAAGACTGTAAGTTCTGGGCCTGAGAGATGGCTCAGTGTGTAAAGGCACTTTTGGATAAGCCCAGAGACCTGAATTCAATGCCTGGAACCCACATGGTAGAAATTGATTCTGACTTCCACACGCTTGCTATAGCAACCTCATATCTACCCATGTACACAAACAGTCAAATAAATATTCCCCTTAGAACCCCCTCATTTTTACCCACCAACAATAATGTATCATTATATATACTGTGTGGTTCCTGTAGCTGGTTAAGCCAGTCACCTTGACTCTGTATCCACTATGGTCTTTATTCAGTGCAGTTTTTAGGTGACTATGTTTTTAACTAAGTCCCTTGTCTGTTGCTAATAGCTGAACCTCCAAAGCCTTTCTTCTTAGGTTCAAAGAGCGTGGTGGGGATACTGGTCCTCCTAAGGGCCCTTTCTTCCTTTCTGTAAGGACAGTCATGTGACTCTGAACTCAGGTTCTCAGCCACGCCCATTCCTCTTCCTCTCCTTCCTTTCCTTTTCTCACTCCACCCCCACCCTACAGGTTTTATATAATTCAGGCTGGCCTCAAACTTGTGATTAGCCAAGGATGATCTATAACTTCTGGACTGTCCTGCCTCTCTCTACCTTACAAGTGCTAGGATAATAGGTGTGAGCCATCATACTTGGTTTATATGGTGCTAGGAACAGAACGCACAGCTCCATGCACACTAGGAAAGCACTCTTCAAAGAGAGCCAAATTCCCAAACCCTTTTCCCTTTTTAGACAGGGGCCTGATATGTAACCAGGCCAATCTTGACTTTTGATCCTTTTTTTTTTTTTTTTATTCTTTCACATCATGTATCTCGATCCCATTCATTTCCCAATCCCTTCGTATCTGCCCTCTACCCTTGCAACCTTCCCTGCCCCAAATAAAATTAAGAAAAAGAAGAAAAGAAAAGAAAAAAGAAAAGGAAAACCTCATCATAGAAGCTGCAGTGTGACAGAGTGATGTTAGTCCATACATCTTTACTTGGAAGTGTTCATTGCAAAGTCATTGGTCTGGTTTGAGGCCTCCTGCTACACCATCAATGCTGGGCCCTCATTGGGACTCCTCTTGGATACCCTGTTGTTGCCCTAGCGGGGGCAATGCTGGAGAGCTCACCCTGGTGGTGAGGACAAGGAAGAGCTGGTGGGTTGATCAGCCCAGCAACTACCCAGGCCCAGAACCAGGGATATGTGTTGCTCCACCCCAACATCCAGCCCACCTATGATCTTCGAGGGGATGTGAAGCTGACTCTGGGATTACAGGCTTACACACTACACCCAGCCGCACACTTCCTCTTTTCTTCCCTCCATGCTTCCTTTTTCATAGGAGCTACTCGAACACAAGTTCCTGGGGAAATTCTCTTTCCAGGGTTGTGCACATTCTATGCAGCAGAGTTCAGAGGTCCTCTTGCTACAGGCAGTTTCTTCAGATGGAAAAAAAGTCACACATTTAATGTCTAGAACCTTTAGAATTTCCAACAATAATTATCTGTAAATCTCTTCCAGCCCTCAGCAGATATTACATTTCCACTTTTAACATGGCATAAAATTTTATCTTCCTTAACCCAAAGAACATGATATTCCAGGAGTCCACTTCAGACTCTGGCCTAAACCTCATGAGGCAATCTCTAACATTCAGCCATGTGGCCTCATGTTGTGTCTCTTCACAGCTGTGGCCTCCTTAAACAGGATCGAGCAATCCTACCCATAGGTAAGAGTCAATTGCACATCTGTTGATTCTTCCTAGCCCATCAGTTATTACTTATTTCTCATACCCATTACTATCAAATTTAGCAAAATAGCTACCTAGTTTATGGTGATAAATTTCAGGATAATTTAAAAGCATTTGGGAGAGCCAAGATATAATTCAGCCATAAAGTATGTACATAGCATGTGTAGAGCCCTAGGTTTGAATTTTACCTAATATCATACAAAATAAAACAAAATACAAAAGTGTCCTCTATGAGAAAAAAATATTTTAATAAAATTCTATTATCTGAAATCCAACTTTGTTGGCTTTATGGACATTTGACAGCTTTTTTTTCTAGAACAGAATACAACTCAAACTCTGATATTTAATAAAATTTTAATGATTCTTAACTTTTTGCTTTGAATGAGCCAAGTGTAATGGTGTATGAATTTTGTCCCAGACAAGCTCAAGTTGGAGGAGGAAGCTTGAGCCAATGAAGTTGAAGACATCCTAAGCAACACAGTAAGATCCTATCTCAAAAATACAATAAAAGTAAAATAAGCACTTGATTCAAAACAAATGGTATTGCAATGCTAAGTTTTGGTTTCCTTTAATTCTATTTTCATGAGAAATTAAAATATTTATGAGTATTTTAATAATTCATTTCTCATCTGGAGATGTAGCTCACTGGTATAACACATGCCTAGCATGCATGAGGCTCTGGGCTTGATCCCCAGGACTGAGAGTGGAAAAGTAGGAAATTAAACACTTATGCTTGAAATACAATTTTTTAATTTCAAAAATAATGCAAACAAGTCTATACAAATCCACACTGCACAAAATTTTAATTTTAGGGGCTTAAAAATTAAATCCACTAAATAAAGTTTTATCGATCTAAATGTGTCTCTTGTCTATATCTTTAATCATCCTTACAAAACTAGAAGCTTCAATGACTATGACCACATGCTGGTCTATCCGATTACGTCTCCTGTGAGTGAGACAAGACACCAGTGGAAGGGAATGCTGTGCCTTATGTAGTTCTTAGCTTTGGCCCTCAAGTGATACTTGTAAGTCTGAGTGAACTGGCATTGAGATTGTTGGCTTTGTAACTTTGGGAGAGACAAAGGTTAGAAAGACAGAATATGCCCAGCCAGCTAATGCAATGGACATGTGTAGGTGAGGTGCCTGGAACTCTGCACTCTGAACTTACATGGCAACTCCCACCCATTGCTACTATCTTGAAAACAAAAGAGAAACTTCTTATACTCTTATTTTGATGGTAACAGGCACTTAGGAAAACAACATTCTTCTCTTCTTTCCTTTCTTTTTGTATTTTATTTTTGATTAGGTCTTGCTATATTCCTCAGTTTGAACTTCTGGCCTCAAGTGCTCAAGTGATCTTCCTGCCTTAGCCTCTCAACTAGCCGGGACTGTAGGCACATGAGACTGACCTGGCTGGGAAAATAATTGAGTGATATATATGTTTATATATGTTTGTTACCATGTGTATTTATATATTTATATTTATACCAAACTTTAGTCTATTGATTAATATTTATCTTTCTGCAAATTTCTTCCAAATGCCATTAAACCCCAAACTTAGTATCTTTATAGGACAAAAACAAAACAAAACAACAAAACAACAACAAAATTCCATGCACACTAAAAATTAATTTTCTACATGAAGCATTTAATGTATCTTAAAAATTATTTGGGATAAGGAGATAGCTCCCTTTGTAATGCACATGGACACACATGAAGAGCTAAGTTCCATCCTTGGCAAGCATGTACAAAGCCAGGGGTGGTGGCATGGACTACTTTTTAATTCCAGTGGTGGAGAGCTGGAGACAGACTTCTGCATCTCAATGGCCAGATAGCTGACAAGCCCCAGGTCCCAGTGAGAGATGTCATCTCATCTGCCTCTGTCTCTCCTTTAGCTTCTATCACAGACTCTTCCTGAGGCAGTAGCTCCTTTCAGTGTACAAATGCCTTTGATATCCAAGCTCAGAAGTAACACATGGGAACAAGAAAATAATACAATGACTACGTATGTCTAATTTTCATGCGTAAAGAACTTAGAAGTCTATAAAATTATTTAAAAATATGATTACCAACTAAAAGAAAGACTATGCTTTAATGTCCAGTAGAAAAAGAATATTCTCCACAAAAGAACAGCGCTGATTTGATACAAAAGAACTCTTGGAGGCCTGGATAACAAACAAAAGGTTTATAAACTCAGAATTGGATAGTCCTATGCAAAAAGGACCTAATTAGTCAGTTGTCAGCCTGTTGTTTCTATAAATTATCTTTTGTTTTGTTTTGTTTTTCGAGACAGTGTTTCTCTGTGTAGCCCTGGCTGTCCTGGAACTCGTTCTGTAGACCAGGCTGGCCTTGAACTCAGAGATGCACTTGTCTCTGCCTCCCAAGTGCTGGGCTTCAAGGCAAGTGCCACTACTACCTGGTAATTATCTGTATTTTTAATGAAAAATGTTCTGTTTTGGGAAACTAGGAGAATGGTGTCAGAGCACAGCTTTCATCCTTCTATAAAATATCTTGATTTTGTGTCCCGACCAAGGAGGCAACTCACATATACACTGCCTAACTCTGGCTGTCCTGGAACTTACTATATAGACCAGGCTGGCCCCAAACTCAAGAGATCTGCCTGCTTCAGCCTCCCAAGTGCTGGAATTAAAGGTGTGTTCCACCATGCTTAGCCTACTCATGAAATCTTGCTTGCTTAAGCTTCTCCTATTACATTGGGATGAAACAGAGGAGGGAAAAGCACATATGTAAATCTGACTTCTGTATGATGTCCTCCAGAAAATTTCTCAAAATACAATACACAAGCCAGTTTGTTCTTGTACGTGACTCCTAAAACTCATTTACTAAGTATAAAAAAACCAACCAACCAAACAACACTGTAACAAATTACTGGGGTACAAAGCTCAGTGGTGTTGACCACTGGCACACATGGGGTCCGAGGTTCAGTCCCCAATAGTGGCAAGTAAATAAAACAATACTAAGGTTTTTTTTCTCCTAGTTACTTATTTTATAGGAAAAAATTATGGTATCCATACAGATATTCATCAAAGTTACTTTCATATATAGACTAGAGTTTAAAAACCACCAAGAGTTAAAATAGCTTTCCAGTGTTATGCTAAATTCTCAAACACGTTCTGGCATTTCTTGGGAGGAATATGGGCCCCTGAGAGGGGCAGAGAAGTGCTGGAACAGGGGTAGTCATTACAGAGTGAGAATGTGCAGGTCAGGAGGTGACAGGTACCTGCTAAAGTCAAGGTAAAAATAACGATGGCGGATAACAGAAATATAGATGCAGCAGCTGTTTCTGTGCTGAGCACTCATTCATCTTTGCCACGTCATGTGGATTTTCCTACAACCTCCTTTATCCTGTCTTAATACCGAGGAAAAGGCCTCAGAAAGGTAAAAGCACTTGCCTGAGACCACCACCTAGATTCCAGTGAGGATTTCAGTATTTAAAGGTATATGCTCCTAAGTTTGCATAGTGTGTTTACCAAGAACCTCCAGTCTGGTCTGCAGCTAATTCCTACTGCAAGTGCCCAGGAGACCGACACCAACAGGCCCCACTGCATGGGGCTCTTTTAAGCGGGTATAGGAAGCTGTATATTTAACAACCACTTGGGGGTGTCTCCTTGTTTTTTGCTTTTGATCAGGGTCCTGCCATATAGCTCAGGTTGGCTTGGAACTCAACATACAGTTCAGGCTGGAATCCAACTCATCCTTCCTCCTGGCTCAGCTGCTGAGTGCTGATTGCAGGGTTGCACCACTACCATACTGAGGTTCTTTGGTTTGTTTGTTTGTCTGCTTTGTTTTTATTGATATGTAAGTCTGAGAACCACTGTCTTGGTCTTTTCACAAAGAAATCACTGAGATTAATCTTTCTTAAAAGAAAAAAGGGTGATATTCCATGTACGGCATGTTGTTTTAGCATTGGCATGACATTATACAAATCTAATTTCACATTCAGGAAAAAAAAATGTTGCTGCCAAATCAGTTCAAATGCCTGAATTTTATGTCATAGATAGTTGCTGAGAAAAAGAGAAACATTTTCCTGGAATGCCTAGTTTCTTAAATGTTAAAAAAAAAAAAAATCATTGCAGTCTTGAATAAGTGTGCATCCCACATCAGGCAATAGCATGTTTCAAACAATCATTCCTCAGGTTAAAAAATTACATTTTACATTTTCAATTCAAAGTTTCTAGGCATGGAAAATACCATCTAAATATCACTGGCAGAAATAATACACATTTGTTTTTCTAGATAAATGAATAAACATGAGTCAGCAGATGAGAAATTCCACTAAGACTATAGAAGAAAAAGCTGGGTATACAATGAGAGTCAGGGACAGAGGAAACTCCTGCCTGATGTGAAAACCTTTGGGACTCTTTATATTTCTCAATCAGAACTTGTATTTCTTCTACAAATCTATGATCCAGTACTTCCTGTGTACATTAAAATGAGTCAACTACTGGGTGCTCCCACTTCAGACACAATTTACAGGTTTTTCTCCTAAAGAGTCCAAATGATGATCAGGTCGAAAGAGATCCTGGACCAATGACCGGCAAAGAAAAGCAGAAAGCATGGTATCAGCTGTTTTCTACGTACAGAGAGAGCGAAGAAGAATGAAAAGAATTCACGGGTGTGGTGAGGGCTGGGGTAACACAGGAGGGCAGGATGGACAACACAGACACTGACTACACAGTGCCAGGGACCCAGAGCCTCTGATATCCTAGGCAAGTACTGTGCTACCAACCTCACTCGCAAGCCTCAGATGGGTGCTCCTCCTTACTGCGGTAATCGGGGTCCACAGCTACAAGCTGAGCTTGTAAAAGTAGGAATGAAAATCGCAAACACTAGACAGGGATCCTGGCTATCGTCCTCCCCAGATGGGGTTCTAATTCATAGCAGCAAGGGCTGTTTTTAGATGAAGGTGTACATCTGATTAAATACTGAAGAAACGCCTTCCCTAAAGTTAAACTAGCATCAATGGAAGCTGGGAGCGTCTTGGTACTTTATAGTCAGGAACTCTGAAGAGAAAGCTCATAGAGGAATTTTGGAAGAGGTCAGCAGCATTACTCAATGGGAGAGTGCTTGTCAAGCGTATATAGGCCCTGGGTTCAATTCCCAACACTCAAAAACAAACACAAAAGGAAGCACCAGAAAGCTGGACTCTGGCTCACTGCTCTCTTATGTGGCTCTGATTCAGCTAATCAGGGACACTGACAAAACTCAACTGTTTGACACCTTCTATTATGTTTCCTGTTACTTTTCTACATAATGAACTGACTGCATGGAATTACAGCTTCTTATAATGAGAAAATGATGGATTCAGGTAACATACAATAATTAAAATCTTCATGTAATTAGAAAAATTCACAGATATACAAAGCAGATTTCTAACACCAAATTACCAAAAATGTGTTAGCATTTTACTCCCCCAAGTCAATCCTAGTACCTCCTGGAGTTTGCTGAAGTGTATAGTGCACAGCCTCAGGAAACTGAGAGAACTTACTTTGCAGAAAAGTTTCAGATATAAAATACTATCTTTCAAAAATTGCTTTTTTACAATACAGAATCAATGCTGTAATTACTCATTACAGCTAACTGTATAATATCAGAACTTTAGACCATCTTTATAATAAATTCTCTTATTTTGCTTCTTCTTGCGAAAAGTCCTTTGCAGAGACATTATAACCTTCCCTGTCTGTTTGATGTGTTGTGTATATCAAGATCAAATAAGAACATGCTACTTCATAAGAAGTATCATTTACTATTTTATTATTGTATGCCAATAGAAAAAATTATGTATGTTAAATGTATAGTTTTAATTTCTTTTTATCTTTGTAACTAAATAATCAAGTAAGATATGACTTAGTTTAATGTACACCTTAAGTGACAAGGCTTTTTTCATTACAATTAGTATAGAAACAGAGATTTTATGTCTGTTGTCAAGAACAGAATGAACACATTTTATTTTAATGAATTTTAATTCCCATTCATAGTTAATAGAGATAGAAATATCAAAATAAATCTGGAATTTGCAAGTTACAAAACACTATATAGATGTCTAGAATATTGTTTCTAGTTTCCACTGACTTTGTTAACTATGCTTGTCCAAGTTATTCCTGTTCCAAGGATGTTGTTTCTCTTTCATTATGTTAGAAGTGGGATAAATTCCAGCATCTTGAGAGGCAACAGTTAAGCAATGCTAAGAGAACACAGCAAATTAAATACAATGTTTAGGATACAAGAAAGTTCCAAACAACACTGCATACAAATAGCAGATAAAAAATAACAAATGTATGTGTTAAGTGTGAAAAACACTGGACAAGTCTCCATCAAAATCTGGTAGGTGTCACTGTGTTTTAGAATCACCAAATGTCCTTTCTCAGGGACTTATTAGTTGTCCAGAATCAGATATCTTAGTGTGTACAAATGATGCCAGTTTTGGTTTCCATTTTTTCTTGTTTAGATATGGGTGCAGTTAGAGATGGGAGCAGACTATCTTCATTCTCCTAGTACATGTATAGTGACTTCAGAGAAAAGGGAGAGTGAAAGGTATGTTCCTGACAACAGACACATAATTACAGACACAAGCCTACAGTATGTACTTCAGCAATCTCAACTGTATGCTGCTATCTATACCCTAAATCCAAAAACTGCCCAAGTAGTTATTTTCTAAATCCCAGGCCCTCCTGATCTCTCTACATCCTGTTTAATATTAATGAATTTATCAACACAAATAGCCAGCATCAAGGCTACAGTGGAAAGCAGAACACTTGAAGCATTTAATACAGCTAAAGGGGAAGATTAGAGATCAATAACAGAATCACCTGATAGAAAAGGAAAAAGGTGTTGCATTAAAAGGTTTTTGCTTTACATGTGAAACAATACCAAGAAACCTGTACTTCAGCACTTGTGCTCAACAGGCACTCCAAACTAGGCAAGGATGAGAAGAGAAACCCATCCTTTCTAATAATCTTGTGACAAAAGCTGAAAGGCATCATCCTATTAACTAGTGATCTCAACTGCTAATGCGGGTACTTCCTGGTGCCTTTTATGTAGAATGCTGCTATTAAAACCCACTAAACATTCACTGTGAACAACACAGAATCATTCATCTTTTATCAGCATCTTGTTAGAAGAGTCCGAGTGGGACTAAAGGTGTCATTGATATTATGGAGTGGAAATTAATCAGAAATTTTTCTCATATTTTCTTCATCTCACTAATTTACTTTTGTTCAAATTTCCTCCTGCTAAAAAGTTCATACCCAACCCCCTGTTGTACTCTTTTAAGTTGAGAATATTCAACGAGTGCGTCCCCTGAAAAGCACCAGGTCCTAACACAAAAAGCATTCGAAATTCTCATTTAGTTGTCTTTATTTTGCTAGCACCATGTGGTCCTTGAAGATGTAGAAAACACGGGAAGCCGAGTAAAGATCAGAGCAAGCTCATTAGCATTCTGACAAAATTGGAGTGGTGGAGATGTAGAGTTTGCCTAGTTTGTCGTTTGAAAGCTATGAAAGCTACCGGTGGTGAGCTTTCTATTTCATTGTGCCTTTGTCTTTGGGGAGGGGGGCTCAAAGCAGCAGGGTATTTGTTAGTCCTGGGTCTGCACAATGCATTGTGGGAACCTTTCCTGCACAGTCAGCCCTAGATAGTATCATTCCAACGTGAGTCAAAAAGTTTTTCACTATTTATAAGAAAGGGTATGTGAGTGAATCTTAGTTCTGCCCTTAATGAATTTATTACGGCTTGGCTTTCTCTTTTGCCTAAGTCATTTAGTCTAAAGAGAGAAATAACCTAAAATGTTGCCAGTCATTTTTCAGAACAAACATTAGGATTTTGTGATTTACAACTAAGAAGTAAAACAAAGGATTGATTTATTTAGTTCAGATTCAGAAGCTGATGGCTCAATGACTAAGAGCCCAATTCTATTTCTGAAAGTAACAGAAAGGAGGGGGTGGCTTGCAGTGTGCAAACAATAAGCAGCTCTTAGGAAATGTCACTAAGTTATCACCTACCGGGTTTCCTCCTCTTCCCATTTCAAGGTAAGACTCATCTGAATGCTAAATGGGCTGCATTAGTTTCACTATTCAATGCCAATGTTTCTACATGGAAATGAAAATGGATAAAGGTCTTCAGGGATGCATTTATCTGCTAAACCCTTGTGGTTGCCCTCCTAACTTGGATGATTACCCAAAAGAATGTCAACAGCTCATTTTCCCAGAGAGTTAGGAGACCCCATGCAAGCCATATTCTGTACTTTCTCAAAGAACTATTTCAAACGTTGTATTTCACAAGCTGTTGAAAGTGATTTTCCTTTCGTCTCTAGTATCCTAACAGTTCTTTGGACATCAGTGTCTCTGAAATGAGGGCTAAACAAAGTTTTACAAGTGAATTCTACATATGGCACATAAATTTTAGATTTACTTTCAATGTATATTTTAGAAACAGGGCCTTGTTACAATAACGTGTTTATGGCAGAAGTGAAATGTCTGAGAAGTAGTTTTTTATCATTGTGAAAGAAGTGCTTCATGTAAAAGCTTAAAATCAAATCACATCTGAGTATTTAAGCTCTTCTAACATTTGTAATTATTAAAAGCCCAGAGGATGATAGAGAGCAGCAGTAAGCAAAATACAGTACACAAGCAATCTGATCCAAGTAGCTTAAAAAGGCCCAGTGGGCACCTGCCGAGGAGGGCCCGGGCTTGGTCCTCAGCACCACAAGCAACACATACAGAAAAAGGTAAGAGAATGGAGGATTTCTATACAAAGCTTTTGACAGAACATTTGGTTATCACATAAAAAGCCATTAACCTATGTAGGCAGTATTTGGCATAGAGATAACTTTTATATATTAAATATATATATAATAAATATATATTAAATATAGTATATTAGCACATGTAAATAAGTATTTTTTTTTAATATTACTAAGTTAAGCTCTAAGTTTCATCACTTGAGTTAGGCTTTCTTCTATAATTTGAAAGTTCATTCATTTTGGTGTGTATCTTAAGACATCTGTATTCCAGGCTGTAGCCCAGGGCTGAACTGGAACTCACTATGTAGCTCAGGCTAGCCTCACCAATCCTTCTCCTCAACCTCCTAAGTGTTAGTATTAAAACAAAAAAAAAAGCATAAAAGATCTGCAATGTACCATTTTTCTTTGCTACAGTGTAGTTTACATGTATGTAGATAGTACTTAAAACTTTACTAACTTAAAACAGTATATTTAAATGTACCCAACGCCAAGCTTTTACTGCTAGCTTTAAACTTTAAACAAGATGTCACTACTGTCATAGTGACTCAGTTCTGTACTCTGCAAAGTGAATATTGCTAGACAATTGTCTCCATAAATGCTTTTCTCTACCAGTTTCTTAAGTAAAATCCTTCAGCCTAGCTATACCAAATTAAAAAAACAGAGCAATCCTGCATTTTTTGTTATTTTCTAAGTCTAGCTTTAAAAGAAATATTTTAACAACTACTTAGCTGTGTAGAAAATAGAATGCTTTTCCTGAAACTATTTTAAAAATATATTTTCAATCTTGATTTAGATTTTACTAGAAACCACTTTGATTTCTAATACTGATATATTATTTTGTTAAACAACTTTGGACAGACATGAAAATTACGACTTTAAAAAGCAGTATTTAAAACTCCTAGTTTTAAAAGCATATTCCATTTCAAAGTCTTTAGAATCCAAAATGGAAAATGGGTAAAACATTGTAAGTAAACTCTTTATATATGTTAGACAGGACATACACACACATGGACAGTTTTTCACATCACATCAGAGCCAGCGCTTCTTGACACACATGTAATACATGTTAGACAGGATACACACACAGACATAGCTTTTCACATCACATCATACCCAGTATTTCTTCACACACATGTAGTATATGTTAGACAGGACACACACATGGATCCAGAGCTTCTTCACAGCAGCTTTTACTACATGGGTGTCTGGGTTCTTAGGATTTGAAGACCAGATGTTTTTCACAAATGACCAGGAGTAGAAGTGAGAATAAATTAATGACTGATTTTTAAGCTTTGATGGAATTAAGAATACTTCTTTTCTTCATGTGTCCATGTGAGTGTTTGTCTGCTAAACTTCTTCCCTGTCTCCCTTTTTCTTTTTTTGACAAGTGAGGCCACCCAGCAGAGCAAATGATGCAAATCCTGGGAGTAACCCTCTGTTTAGTTCAACACTGGCTAGCCTCAACACTGCCTCTATTATTCAGTGGGTTTAGAGAGACTTTCATTTATTTGTTAGTATCAATTTTCAGTTCAGTTTTCCTCTTTAAGGAAATCTAGACTTATTGCTATGTAAATACATTTGCATACTAGCACAATGAAATGTTCTAGAATTTTGATTATTCTAGCAAGCTAAATAGGGATCATGTACATATGTAGTTTGAAATGTGGAAAGAATCAAGATAAAATCTTACTGAAGAATTAAAAGCATATTACAATGTGCCTAGGATTTTCTTGGTATAAAACTAACAATGTCTTTCCATAAATGTTAACAGTACATGGATATCTACTTATCTACTTAAAAAGCAGAAACCACTAGAACCTAAGAAATGTATTACCACAAAGTGATAACTGATTCACAAACTGATTCAAAACAACTTTTTTTCTCTAAAGGAACTGAAATAGATATATTACCACACATACAATATTTTACATTCTTGAACATTTAGACTCTAAACTGCAAAAAGTTTATCTTATGTAAGTGAGGTAGAATATGAATTTAGGAGATTCCAATTAGGACTTCACTTAGCTGTAATGCATGACGGAAGATAATTCAACATATACTCATCAACATACAGATACACTTCTTTTTTCCCACACTGAGAATCAAGCCCAGGGCCTCAGACACACTGGGCAAGCATTTTCCCAGAGCTACACATCCAGCTGCAGTGTATTTTTAGACAATTTTTAGATAGATTTCAAACTCTGGATTTTTTTTCTTGAAGTATTTAGGGATTGAGGTTTTCTCTTTCTCTCCTTCCTTCCTTTCTTTCTCTTTAATAATTGTGTTCTAAGAAGCATGGTTTAGAACAGACAGGCAAGAATACAAGACCAAGTTCTCCTTATAACTCTGGGTCAATCTCTTACTCCAACTGCTTGTTTTTATCAGTGAAAGTAAAAGGCCCAGACTAGATGACCATCTAGACTCTACATATTTGCAAACATTTGTAATTCTGTGGTAGTAATATGTACGAAACAAAGTGTATTAAAAATCTGTGTTTACATGAATTATGAACCAAAAGCTGTGGAGCCCCCAACCGGATCAGGCCCTCTGGATATGTGAGACAATTGAATAGCTTGAACTGTTTGGGAGACACCCAGGCAGTGGGATCCGGACCTGTCCTTAGTGCATGTGCTGGCTGTTTGGAACCTTGGGCTTACATAGGGACACTTTGCTCAGCCTGGAAGGAGGGGACTGGACCTGCCTGTACTGAATCTACCAGGTTGAGCTGAATCCCCAGGAGAGTCTTGGCCTTGGAAGAGATGGGAATGGAGGGGAGGGGCTGGGGGGGAGGTGGGTGCGGGTGTGGGAAGGGGGAGGACAGGGGAACCCATGGCTGATATGTAAAATTAAAACACAAATATAATAAAAGATTGCATGAAAAAAAAATCTGTGTTTAAAAGTTGATTCTTAAGATTCCTTATTGCACATAAACTGCCTTAGGAAGTAATTAGTTCAAATCACATCATACACACCAAGAGAATTCATAGTGCCAAAATCTGTGCTAGAACTTATGATATGACTCTTATAAGATTTAATGACCAATCTTGAAATTCCGTGAGATAGTCTTAGCAGTTCTCCTCAGTTAATGCAGTAAGTGTTTATGCTGAGCAACCACATCATCCAGTGTTTTTACACACTGATTTAGGGCGGAGAATTAGCATCCACCACACCTATGCTTCCCTTTTCCTCTTTAGTTGGTTTGACTTAGAAACAATGAGTGTTGTCTTAGGCATACTCAACTAAGCGAAGTTGCATATAAACTAAAATTCAGATGTTTGCATAGGTCATTATAATTTGTCAAGATGTTATGAAATAGAGCAGGAAGGCTGCTGATGCTGGGGGGGTGCATCTTGGTGAGGGAACACTTGTCTAGTATGTGCAAGGCCTTGAGTGTGATCCCAGAAGGGGCTGGTGGAGGGAACAAGAAGTCTATCCAGAAGAGAAACAGAAAAGTTTCCAACTGAAAAATGTATGTGGGGTTTACAGTATAATAACATTCACTTGACAATTAAAAATAATCTTGGGACAAAGAGCAAATTTCTTGTATAAAATTGATTTTCTCATTGGGTGAAGCACATCAATACATAACAAATGAACTACCACACTGCCCTAATTAACAATTTTGCAAGTGAACACAGACATTACTGCAACACTGCTGTCATTAAAGTCTATTTGATGGCATATCAGTTTCTGTTAACATTTCAATAGACCAATTAAATGACCTTTCCCCCTTCAAATTCAATTAAGCTTTCTGAACTTCAAATGCTACCTTACCATGTACTCTATGTACACAGGGTAAATTAATGTTTTAGTTTTATGGGAATTTCACACAACTTAAATACTATAGCTAACATATAGTTGTGAACTTACTCTTTCTAGTTAATATTATATATCATATTTCTGGTTTATTTAACAATTTGTCATCCAATTATAATTAAAAAATTTAAATCTACTAATACTATTTATTTGAAAGGCAAACTAAAAGCTAAGCAGCAAAAAGCTAGCCCAGGGGAGGGAGACCTGGGTACAAGAGAAATCTATCATCTTCACATAGCAAAGCCTCAAATTCTGTGTAACAGTCAAAGGAAAGAATCTCATGTTTATACCTTTAGAATCTCTTCTCTGAGAAGGAATACAGTAAACAAGAACAAGAGAGAAAGCAAGAAAAAAAATTAAGACCGAAATCAAACAGTTCTGTCTCAACTTTCTGAATTTATTTCCAAAAATGTACTGGCACCATGGGAGAGCAGAACAAAGACATGATTTCTGGGAGAAAGCGCTGACCCTAGTTAGAGTGTTAATCTGCCATGTCACTCGCTCGTCCACCCAGCATGCACTGGTTTTGCTTCTGTCCACAACGGAAAGAATACATTTATTAAGTCGTCTTATCACTAGATGAGTCGGTTTGTAATCATGCTAACTACTTTGTCAATTGAAAATTTATTTAAATTTTCATTTCTTTGTGAAACTTTGTAGATGCTGCACATCTCATGATTAGGAAAAACATGTAAAGCATCACCCCTCTAATCTGCCTAAAATCCCTTTTCATCCAATTGTTGAGGAAGGCTTGAAAGGCTCACACCAAGCTTATGACCACTGCTCATATGGGGGAAGGGAACCTTTGAGGATAGCTAATTAAACTGTTTGTCTTCTAAAACATTTAACTGGCTTTGGAGATTATTCTAATTAAGAATGTTAGATGTATTTTTTAATGTAGCTATTAAAATGAATCATAATCTAACATTCTCATGTACTGAATTAAATCAATGGAGACATGCTGAATTTCTCTATTTTAGAATGAACAGTTCTGAAAAAAATCAATATGCTTTTAAATTATGTACATATGGAGGAAACATAATATACACTTTATATTTATTTGGGTAAATGACTATGGTATTCACAGGCACAATGCAAAATCTGGAGAGGCAGGAGGCATACGCTGCTGGCCCTCATACTGCTCATGGTACTGAAGGGATTGTAACTGGGAAATAAGAAACCACACTAAAAAAGCACGCCCGAATTTACACCACATACTGCACATATGCTTCAGAGCTCTGGAAATAGTGCTAGGTATTCACCTAAACACAGAGAAGCTGTGTATCTGTTTATATTTGTCTATCTTTCTAACCCCCCCCCCCCACATACACAAAAAGAAGTGGGCTTACAAACAGAAGTACCAGCTGAGATAAAAGGTCAATAAGAAACCTGATATATATATATATATATATATATATATATATATATATATATATATAGGCACTTTCCCCTTAAATAATTAAAACAGAAATCAAAACAAAAGAAGCAAATGAATGATGACTGCAACACACACAACAGGCAGCCTCTATTAAAATCAGAAGGTATTATACGCTAAACACTTTCTCTTTCCTTACTGCTGCAAGATTATACTGGTTTATCCCATTAAAGTTGGTAAAATGCCATTCTTGTGTCTTAAAGCTCTAGCATTGGAGGTCAAGAAGTGTATGCTGCTTCTTACAAGGCTAGTGTGGATGTAATCTTCCCAAAGTTACAATAATTAATGTTAAGCTTCTTTAGCAATACGTTTCTGAAAGAGCTGGCCTGATAATATACTCAGAGACTGGCTAGCTGTTTGGTCTCTGAGCAAGAAATGTATTCTATGCTCCTCACGTATGCCAGCTTAAATCTAGTCAGACCAGGGTGATGAGGAGGAGTCTGATCTATGAACAGACATAATATTTAAATCTATAGAAACATAGTAATGAGATTCTGACATACGTGAAAATACAACTTTCCAAAGTTTATTAGTTCTAACCTAACAAAACTGAACTCCAGTCCTAACTATTTATGAAACAAGGTCTCCTTTTCAGTCCAGGCTGGCCTAGAACTCACTATATAGTCCAGGATGGACTCAAATTCACAGCAGTCCTCCTGCTTCAGACTCCTCAGTACTGGGATTTTAAGTGTGGGGCATCATGCCTGGTTCCAAGTCTCATATGGCACATATTTATAAAGTCATTCTTGAACACCACGAATCACACTTACCTTTTAAGAAAGACTCCATTCTGAATGAAAATGGCAAATTTATTTTACTTAATAAATGGAACTTCTATTTTAAAAATATACAGTATCTCAGATTTTAGAGTTGTTTTTAGAGTCCCAAACAACAAATAAACTCATCAAAAGCCCAGGAGTCCTGTTTATATCAGTTTTTTCTCTACTAGCTGTATTAATAAAGTGAAAAAAGTTGGCAAACAAGAACAGAAAACTAAAACTTAAGAAACTATACAACTGAGAATAACTCTATCAACTCCCTCTACATTTCTGTCTTACTAACAGACAGAAACTGGAGCATTATATTATCTGTTTGAGTTCTCCTTCTTCGGAAATGCTGGTTTCTGGGTATCAAGAGCAGTGGAGTCAAAGGATGCTCACTTACAGCAGGACAACTGTCTCCCTGTGACTGATATTTACATGCAAAACACCGCCCGGTCCTTGAACCAGCAGACAGGTCATCTCATCTCGGTCTCGCTGGTCCAAGTGGAACATTCCATGAGCCCCTGAGCAGTCATGAACACGCACAGCTACGAAGATTTTTAGATGTTGTGAGAGGAAAGGATAATTATGCATAGGGGATGATGCAGGAAAGCTTCCTGGAGGCAGTTTAAAAAAATTTAAAGGACATGTCAGATTTATTCTCTCAGACCAATGTCATTCCTCCCAATTGCACAGAGGAAGCATGCAAACACTAGCATGCACCACACTCTGTGCCTAGTCTGCGGCACTGTAAAGGAAACATACACGAGAAGTTTAAAATAATTGTAACCTCAGGAACACCCTTTACCCTGGAAGACAGCTCCAGGACCGTCATGTAACTACCTGAAATCACTAACAGTGCTCTGTGTGTATGATGTACACCCATGGTGTTGATTTTCCCACACCTATGTGCCTATGATTGCACTTAACTTAGAAATTAGCTATAGCAAAGATTAACAAATACATCCGTAAAATAATATAAAACAATTACAACAATATACTGTGACACTTAAAAAAACACATGTATGTGGTTATCTTGTTCTCAAAATAGCTTTTCAGATTTCTTAAGAGGGCATGAGATGCTCCAGTAGCCATCTGATGAGATGAAGTCTGGGAAAATGATGCAGGCATTGTGATACAGCATCAGGTTATAGTTGAACTTCTGACATGTATCTCTGTATTAAGATCACAGCTAGCCAAGGGTCACTAAAACCAAAGGTAAGAAGGGGATGATGGGTTGGGGATTTAGCTCAGTGGTAGAGCACTTGCCTAGCAAGCACAAGGCCCTGGGTTCGATCCTCAGCTCCAAAAAAAAAAAAAAAAAAGGGGGGGGGGGATGATTAGGCTGTCATGCTCCCCGTCCTTCACACATGAAACAACCCTGCTCTATCACTCAGGTAAATCCCTTGTCACTGGTAAGGCTTTTATACTGGAGAGGATGACAACAGTCAGAAGACAGAGGGTAATGTGGGAGAAGAGAAGGGGCACTCTCTGTTATTTTCTCAAGATAATGCTATGCTAAATTCACACGAAAGCATAAAGCTAGGTGAACAGAGGTGAAACACGGATAAGGAACATGTGTTGTAGAACACTGTCCTCTAAGCCAAAAAGCCAGCATCTTCATCAGAACAGCTGTGACTACTTGCAGGAGACCTCCCCACTCCCCAAATCAGTTGATTGTTAATGTTCCCTCAGAAAAAAAGGTTGGATAGGTCACTGGGCCCTCATCTGACATTCCCACATCTCCCTTCTGCACTGCCTGGCCACATGTATGTACTCTATTCTAGTTGCACATATTCTTGGGCAGCGTTATTTTGTCTGGGGTGGAGGTGGGGAAATGACAAGCCTGTGCAGGGCTAACTGGAGGGAGGACCCATCTATGTACCTGTGTGGCTATCACTATCCATGCTGAGGACCCTATCTATGCAGGTGTGGGATGTCACTATCTGTGCCGAGGACCGACCCCATCTATGAAGCTGTAGGATGTCACTATCCACTCTGAGGTCAGGCTCTCTGGTGGTGCAGCTGTTTTGGGTAACTCACACTCCCGTAGCCCCTCATCCATGCTCTGTAAGTAAACCCAATAAACTCAAGAGTTGTCAGGCAGAATCATCCTTCAGTTTGTGGGTGGTGCCCTATAAAGAGGGAGAAGGAAAGAGTTCTTACAACAGCGGGGTGGATAGCTGTCCTTTACATGACAGGGTTTATGCATAGTAGAATGATCTTGCACGTTTCCTGAAGCAGGGTCCATACACTTTTGTGTGTGTGGTTTAGAGAACTGGATAGTAATTGCTCTTTTGTTTTGGTTTGACAGAATCTCTCTATGTAGTCCTGGCTGTCCTGGAACTCGCCTTATAGACCAGGTTGGCCTTGAACTCACAAATACCTGCCCCTACTTCCCAAGTCCTGGGACTGGCCTGTGGTTGCTATAAAATAATAGATATAATGTGTCTGGCTATATTTTGAGTGGTCTTGTCTTTAATACCAATTACAGACCACATTTCATTAATTAAAAAGCAATAGAATTTAATCTCTCCTCTCTTTAGTTCCCTCCTCCCTTTGCCAACCTTCCCTTCAACTAATTTTGTTCAGGCTGGCCTAAAACTCATGAAATTCACCTATCTTCTGCCTCAG
>NC_050452.1:9261435-9288935 GCF_903995425.1 Onychomys torridus | reverse complement strand
TATGAATAAGTGAATCCAGACTAGCACCAATTTTGGATTAACTGAGCAGCCTGACAAGGAACTGCTGCATAAACCCCTGTGCTTGCTTTGTCTCTGCCACTGACGGCCTTCCCAGTACTGCTTCTCACCTGTGGCACCTTCTCACTGTGCTCCATGACCCACCAAGGGTCTCTTTCTCCTTGTTAGAGCAGCCTGTCAACATGCCAGGAGAAGGTCTAGCAGTTTGGGCCTCCATCCAATTTCTTCCTTCCTCCCTCTCCTCAGACAGGAAGTCCTTAAAGATCAGAGCTACTCAAGCTCGAGGGATTTAGAAATAGGGTCCAGGGTATTATTTAGTATTATTTAGTTACAAGAGAGTTTCATTTCAAAAATGTATTCTGATTTTTTAATAGTATTTTTATTTTATATTTAACTTAATTTCACATATCAGCCACAGATTCCCCCGTCCTCCCTCCTTCCATCCCCAGCCCTCCCTCCCCAGTCCACTCCCCACACTCACCTCTTCCAAGGCCAAGTCTCCCCTGGGGAGTCAGCCCAGCCTGGCAGACTCAGCCAAGGCAGGTCCAGTCCCCTCCTCCCTACACCAAGGCTGAGCAAAGTGTCCCAGCACAGGCCCCAGGCTCCAAAAAGACAGCCCATGCACCAAGGACAGGTCCCAGCTCCACTGCCTGGGGGCTTCCTAACAGTTCAAGCTAATCAACTGTCTCACTTATCCAGAGGGCCTGGTCCAGTTCCATGGGAGCTCCTCAGCCATTGGTTCACAGTTCATGTGTTTCCACTAGTTTGGCTATTTGTCCCTGTGCTTTTTCCAATCATGGTCTCAACATCTCTCGCTCATACAATCCCTTCTCTCCCTCCCTCTCCTCTTTCTCTCTCTCTCTCTCTCTCTCTCTCTCTCTCTCTCTCTCTCTCTCTCTCTCTCTCGTCGATTGGACTCCTAGAGCTCCACCTGGGGCTTGGCTGTGGATCTTCCATCAGACACTGGATGAGAGTTCTATCATGACAGCCAGGGTGTTTGGCCATCTGATCACCACAGCAGGGAAATGCAAATCAAAACAACTCTGAGATACCGTCTTAAACCCGTCAAAATGTCTAAGATCAAAAACACTGAAGACAGCTTATGTTGGAGAGGATGTGGAGCAAGGGGAACACTCCTCCACTGTTGGTGGGAATGCAAGCTTGTACAGACACTTTGGAAATCAATATGGCACTTTCTTAGAAAATTGGGAATCAACCTTCCTCAAGACCCAGCTATTCCACTCTTGGGCATATACCCAAGGAATGCTCAATCATACCACAAGGACACATGCTCAACTATGTTCAGAGTAGCATTATTTATATTCTGATTTCTAAATTTCACAACTCAACCAAATACAGAATTTCAGTATGATCCAGAAATCCTAATCCTAGGTGTATATACAAAAAAATTTAAATGGTGTTTCAAATAGATATCTACACATAAATGTTCACACTGGTCGAAAAGTAAAAATAAGAACTGTCAATAAAATGCTGGGTGTGGTGGTGCATGCCTTTAATTCCAGCACTTAGGAACCAGAGGCAGGCAGATCTCTGGATCTCTAAGTTTGAGGCCTGACTGGTCTACAAAGTGAGTTTCAGGACCAACAGGGCTGTCACACAGAGAAACCATGTCTGGAAAATGATTCCCAGAATCCACATGGCTCATAGCTGTTTGTAACTCCAGTCCCAGAGGCTTCCATGACTTCATCTAGCCTCTGTGAACACCAGATATGCACACACATGGTATGCAAACATAGAATCAAAACTTACACACATATAAATAAAACACTGTTCATCAACAGCTTGACAGATAAATGGAATGTGTATGTATGAACACTAAAACACTATCCAACCACAAAAAAAGATGGTGAAGTAGAACATGTCGATAGCACTGACGAATCACAAAGACAATATGTTAAACCAAAGAAGTCAAGCACAGAAGGATAAATTGTTCAATTCCACTCACATGAAACATCTAGAATAAAGTAATTCAGAAACAAAATAGAAAAGAGTTCTCAGGGGTTTGTGAAGAAAGAAATGGAGTTATTGTAGTACAGGATTTCTACTTGAGTGGTAACTTTTGTATACAGTGGCAACTACCATGCAATACTGTGAACGCATTAAATACTACAGAACTGTACACTTTCAAATGATTAATTTTAGATCATGTGGATTTTCTAATCACTAAAAATATTGACTACAGCCAGTATATGCAGGTATATAGGAAAAAGTAGACAAAGGGATATTTCACAGTAAGAAGATATGGTGGACGCTGAGTGTGATGGCATATGTGATGACCCCAGCCAGCACTTGCAAGGCTGAGGCAGGCAGGACAAGTGTGAGTTCTAGGCTAGCTTGGGCTATATAGGAAGACTCCATTAAAAAGAAAAAAGAATGCCAGATGGTGATAGTGCATATCTTTAATCTCAGCACTTGGGAGGCAGAGTTTGAGGCCAGCCTGGTCTACAGAGCAAGTTTCAGGACAGGCAGGAATACAGAAAGAAAGCTTGTCTTGAAAAAAAAAAATCAAAAAGGCAGAGGGAGAAGAAGAAATGATAGGGAAAGAGATGGGAATCAAGAACCAGAAAACCTGAAAAATCTATGCTCAAGCTCTAACTGTCTTTACTAATAAGGCTATCTTCTAAGTTTAGTTTATTTAGTATTTCGCGCGTGCGCACACACACACACACACACACACACACACACACACACACACACGCGCGCGCACACACACGCGCACACGCACACACACGCGCGCGCGCACACACACACACACACGCACACACACACGCGCGCGCACACACACACGCACACACACACACACACACACGCGCGCGCGCGCACACACACACACACACACACACACACACACACACACACGCGCGCGCCTGTTGTGCTGAGTATGTACAGGTCAATGAGACAGCTCTGTGGCGTCAGTTCTTTCCAGCTCTCCACGGGCTCTGGGCATCAGATAGGCAGGCTGTCAGACTCATCCAGCAAGCACTGTTACCCACCGAGCTACCTTGTTGGAGTCAAGGCCATCTCCAGTTCGTCATCCCCTATGTGAGCCTGAGTTTCAACATGTGGAGAATGCGCTGTGCTTATCTCCAAGGCTGAGATTCAGAAGTACACCAGCATCTTTAATACACCAGGGAGAGGTACTGTTAAAATGAATGAAAGTTGGAATGTCCTAGAACCCCGAGAGAAAAAAAGACCATCTGGTGCTTTTGCTCTCTATCATACCACCCTGCTTCATACACCAACTAGTTTTTATCTTAGTATGTCTTTGTGCCGGAGGAGGCTTGGTACAGTCTGAGGTGGTTTTGGGGGCTTATTAAGTTGGGTTAGTTTTCATCTGAATCTGCAGCAGAGACCGAGCAGGGTAAAATTCTGTCTTGTGAATAAGGGATAGGATAATCCCCAAAGGGATCCTGGAGTCAACTGTGGTCTATAACCTTCAGCTAAGACTGATCTCTAGCGGGAGAAGGCCATTTCCAAGCTCCACTGGTGACACAGGCTGAGAGGGAGGAACATCAGTGTCTTTTGATTAGAACCCTCAATAAATCACGTATGGAGGAGAGAAAACAGGTAAGGCTCCTTGTTTCAGGTTCACATAGTAACATACACTCAGTTCAGCCAGCAAATGCAATCTTTTTCTGTTTGTCAATGCAACACAAACAAAGCAAGAAGTCATCAGCCACCTTAAAATAGTCAATAAAATGGTTCAAAATTATCAGAGAAGTTATACTATCACATATTTATGTTCTTATAGCTAGCATAGCTAATATATTTAGACTCTTTTAGAAACCAAAGAAAAACATAAAACAATATATTAGGTTATAGAGGTGTGCCTACTCCACATAACCGTATGTACAGAAGGCAAGACACACACGGCACACACAAGGCTTGTTAGGGTACTGACAAACATGGTCTGCTTACTCGGGTGCAGTGAGAAGGGCCATGATAGGACTCTGGTGCTCTGAATTCTGTTCATGATTTGTACTTGGTGATCTGTGTGACCCCCGAAAACCTGCTACATCTGTCCCCTCATCAGCATGAGAGGTGTCAGCAATGACTCCCTCCAAAGGTTTTTTGTTTTAAATTTTAAATAGAAGAACTCATTCTCCCAAGTCTAAGAAGCCAATATTCAGGTAAAATAAGCCTGAGCTCACTCTCCTTGAAAAGAAGTGAGGAATCCTGAGTTCCATTACTGTCTTGGCATTATCTGAGGTGCCTCAGAAGCAGCTTGGGAGCTCTGCAGAACAGTGTGAAGCCCACTGGGTCAGAACAGGCCCAGGATCCCTACTGGACTCATTTCTGATGTCACTAAAACACGCATTTTCAAAGATCCCATCTATAAAAGCTTATGGAAATAAAAGTTTTATTAATGAATACACTGTAAGAAAGCAGACAGAAGGCTCAGGAGAGCTTCCCAGTGCTAAATCCCACTGTTCTTTACAATCACAAAACTAAACCAGCTAATTGGAACAGATTTTTAACTCTCATTTTTGGTAGGTTTTTATAACACAACTTACCTTGAATTTGGTGTGAAGGATTTGAACTTAATTTTCAACTGTTATCATTTTGTATGAGTAACATTTTAAAGAAACACACATGTGCACATGCACAGTTTCTTTCCAATAGCTTATTGTGCTCTTAGATCTATACAATCAATCTCCATTGGCAATCAGCACGAAATGCCACTCTGCCCTCTGCTTAGGAGCTAACTTGCTGCGCTCATCCATCTTTACAAACCTTGCTATACACTTTAATCCTTTCGAATGCAGCTATGACATAAAGTATTACAGACTTTTAAAAACCTATTCTCTGGGAAAAAAAAAAAAAAAAAAAAAAAAACAACTGTGGAGCATCAGTAACCAGATAGTATTCTCAAATTTCAGTGATCTAGTCCACGGAGCCATCCCCTATGCACAGCACTCTGTTTCACGCAGTACATGGCTTTAGCTGGCCAAATCTTTTTTCCCCCAATGAATCAGTAGAACAGTAAAGATCTACTTTTTTTTTTAAGCAGTGGCATATCAATGAGGCACAGATGTGTATTCCAACTCTGCATGGATGAGCACACTGTTCAATAGTGCTGGCTCACACGGTATCAGGGCGAGTTATCACTTCCCATGAAGGCACTCTTATCACCAGGGCCCAGAGAGGTGGCTGCAAACCGCAGTCTTTTTATTTTCAAGGCAGTTTTGCTGAACATTCAGGCTTCAAAGATTCACACTTCCAAAACTCTATAAGAGTTTGTGAACGCTCAATTTGCCAAAACTGTTTACAGTGTAATTGGGCACCGTACCTGTGTCCATGAGATAGCGGAGGCGCGTCTCCACCAGCGCGGCACGGGTGTCAATTTGCTTCTGCTCATTCTCTAGTGCTGCCAATTCTCCCACAACATACTGACTGGTGTCTTTGAACCCTTTCTGTTAACGAGAACAAACAGGAAGGGGAAAAATCACTTGTAAGTTGCATTTTTCCTTTCTACAAACACTTAGTAAAGCACTTACCTAGAGAAGCAAACACACTTAGAATCAACCTCAGTACCCAACCCCACTCCTGCCTGTGATTTAGGGATCTTTCATATGCATCAAGTATAACAAACTGTTGTAAAGACTGAGCATTTCAGCTATTGAGTGTTACATTTATAAACTTACCTCCAGATTTGCCAGATATAATAAGTTAACAATGAGTGAGATGGACTTTTCCTTAGGATTAAGTCAGTGATTTAGGTATGAACAAGATGGGGGAATTTTTCCTTTAATGACTATTAGAACAGATCTTTCATTCTAAAGTACAATATATATATAGAAGCAGGGTTTTACTATGAAGTTGATCCTTAAATAATCTAGAGAGAATCAGATTTCTTCTGTAGAAACAAACAAACAAAAAAAATCAAAAAGATACTTTTTTTTTGGCTTATGTGGAAATTATATCATTTAAAATATTAAAAAAGTAAAAAAAAAATAAGAAGATGACAAGTATGGTGATATGTGCCTATAATTCCAGAACCCAGGAGGCAGAAAGGCAGGTAAACTGCTTATGTGTCCAAGGCTAGCCTCATCTGTGTAAGTTCTAGCCTAGCCAGGGCTATCCAGTGAGGCCCTGTCTAAAAAAATCAGAAACCAAAGGAAATCAAGTTTGTAATATCACCATAGTTTCTTCCAGATAGATCCTGTACATCACTGAGTTGAAATGTTACTAATCTTTAGGGCTATAAATTTTAAGTAGCAAACAGTCTCAAACCTTGTTACTTAGAATATAATTCAACTAGTTTACTGTTTAATTTTTTCTTTAATCAAATTTGCAGTTCTATTTGAAATTTTACTTCCATAGTAATCCATAATTTAAAAATGATCTTATAAGTTTTATTTGAAATAGAAGTTCTATTATGGAGTACCAGTATAACTTTTAAGTTTTAATTTTCACATACATATATACACGTATATATGCACACATATATGTATATATATGATATTGTTA
The DNA here is from genome assembly GCF_903995425.1 of Onychomys torridus. NCBI lineage: Eukaryota > Metazoa > Chordata > Mammalia > Rodentia > Cricetidae > Onychomys > Onychomys torridus. The sequence continues at coordinate 9,282,425 of NC_050452.1, read as the reverse complement.
CAGCTAATAAATCAAAAGCTCTCCTCGCACCTCTTGTGCCCTTTGACATTTCTGGGCAGTAAGTGACGGCTCGGCGGCTACCGTCACTACCCTACCGTCAATGTGCATTACCCATTCGGAGACAGGAGCAGACAGCCCAGAGGCAAGCTGGGAGACACTCGTTTAGGCACTCCTTAAACAAGGAGCACAATCAAGACTTACAATTATTCTAAATTCTCACGGCCAATAAATATGTTCAATTCTACTAATAACTTACTTTCTGAGCTACTTAAAAACTGCATTCATTTGTGAAGTCAATTTATAACTTTTACTTGTTAAATTGATTATGGCAGCTGATAAATTTAAAGTTAAAATGTTTTAGAAAATCATAAATCTGATAGTCTTGTAGTCACTGAATACAACAATGTCATTATATTGTTTAAAGATTCACACAAAATGGATAGTCTTCTATTTCAATGTGTGCTACTGGTAAGTATAAAATTAAGAATAACCTGGTGGCTGCTTCTCCTACTAGCCAGCACAGCATTTCTAAAGGGACCTTTTCTGTCTCCAGTCCCATCCAAAGGGATAAAAAAAACATTGTAGTTTGCAGACAATACAAACAGAAAGGCAGAAATTGCAGCAAACACTGGACTTCATTGCATAGTTCACATTTCATATCAGATCTGCTAGTCCTGCAGTGCTGTGGCCAGTCATCAGACACCTTCAGTGTGAGACAGCTCACTAAGCTACGCCTGCTTTCTCAAGATGCACCAGGGACATTGTTTTTGTACTTTTCTGGGTCTCCTAAAGGTGAGAAGCATAAAATGAAGCACCTTTAGTGTCCCAAAATGCTGCTGATAAATTTGAGTTGCACTTAAATGATTTTAAAATTCCCAAAAACATGATTTTTAACAGTGAAAATATTCAAACTGTAGATAATACAAAAGTAATACCATTAAAGAGAGCTGTGCTTCTTTCTAGACAAAATTTCAAGTTAAAACTTGTTCTCCTTGCTTCTGTCCCGCAGCTGTCCATCAAAAGCAGCTTTCTCCCTGCGGTCTATCAAATATTTCCCTCACAAATCAATTTTACACATGATCAGCCCATACCCCTACTGAGCTGAACCTCCCCGTTAATTAAGTGAAGAAATTACCATATATATTATATTAATGCAAACATCATTCAGCTAGTAATTCACGGCTGATCTGGATAATGGAAAGGTTGAACACCCATTAACCCAAGCCAACAAAATGGGTTGGCTGAGAAATTCTAGCGGGTCTCATGTGACTTCTCCCTCTGACTGCAGCCCTGCGGTATCTGCTATTGTAATAATTAAAATCCTCCCGGTAGATCAATACTGGAATCTCTTTATGGGAAGTGCCCTGATGGAAATGTCTCAAGGAAGCTGGGGCTGTGGAACTCTGAAAAATTCATTTTTTTTTTATCTGACAATTATCACCACACTGCAGACTAATTCAGCAGCGTACCCCTCTCACACTGCTTTGAATGCACTGGAGATTGACATCTTAAAAAACCTAACATCTCATTTTAACAAATAAAGGCACTATTTCCACATACAGTTTGGAATTATCAGCAATCATGAAACCACACAAAAAATTAATATACATTAAGTACTTCATCTTCTGATGGCTTCCTCTGGGGTTCAGTTATCGCTGTCTTCTCCGCATTTCCTCTCTTTGTATCTTCCTGGATTGATCTCTGTCTTTTCATTTCTTAAAAAAAGGGGAGAGGCATGTACGATTATTATAAAGCTTGATATTTATATATTGAAATGTGGCTTTACATTATCAGCATTTCTGTATTTAATACATATACACTGACAGTTAAACACTGTCACCTCATGAGACAGTTCTAAACGCCTTCCTACCTGGTCTATTCTCAACATACTGACTGAAAGACTGTAGTGGAGTTTTTCTGACTGTAGAGTCCTTGCTGAACACAACAGGATTTCTGAAACGTTCTGGTGCTTTTTGTGGTCGCTCAGTTCGAAGATCTTCCTTGCCATTCTAAAAGCAAAAGAACAGACAGTACAATAGTTCTGAATATGGAATTACATGCCAGGGAGGGAGGTGATTTTTACCAACTGAAGATAATGCTGGCTTTTCGGAGCTATCTGGCAGCATTTTAAAGCACTATAAATGGTTCAACAGCAGGTTCTTTGGCCAGTCGGCAAAAACTTTGGAACACATGGTTTAGACCCTGATGACTTTGATGTGTCAGACACTGCGAGCCCGTGTGTCCTCCGCTGATGATAAGCCTCATTCGAGTCCATGTTACCTCCTCTGCCCCGTCTGTTTGCAGTCCTACGGACTTGTATGACAAGAAGAAACAGTCTCCAATTTTATGCCCATTCAGATAAACCATTAATGCTGGGTGAGGGCTAAAAGGCAGGATTATAACACTACCCCACTGAACTGAATTTCATCAGCTATAACTTTCCAAAGCCCGATTTGTAAGTAAGCCCTTTACAGCCAAGGAAACTACAATTATCTTTTCTGGAGCTTCCTATGTTAATACTGGTAACAAATTCAAATGGTTCTATCAACAAGAAATATCCCAGAAGACTGAACCATCACAGTGTGTGGAAACTGCAGATACCGAGGTGCTGTGTACCAAACAAATATTTCATTTTATACCTAATCTTTTATTATTTTTATTAAGTGTTTTGAAAGTAAATAGGGAAAGGCTAAGATGCATGACTAATAGCTGAGCCTGCTGAATGCTGAAACTGGTTATCAAAAGCTACCAAGACTTTGCCCTTCCTCTGCATTGAGACAATCAGTAATGAGGGAACCCTCCAATGGCCTATTCTCTAGCCTCAAGGAGGCCTGGGATACAGAATCCTCCAGGGAAGGTAACAGTTTATCCTTTTCCACAAACACAGAATGCCTCATTTATAAATGTGTAAACTGCTTTTTATTAAAAAAATAAAAACCCAAGTCAATGCTAAAAGCTGCAAGGGAGCAGATGGACGCTGTGCGTTCTTTCTAAACACCATTTTCAAAACCTCAACTAAAGAGAGTCACACAAACGCAATCTGTTTAAAGTCTTATGTTTTGTTGGAATAACTTTTAGAAATTACTACAAAAGAGCTGTTTGGAAAACAAGGTCAGTTTCATATATGTAGATGACTAACTTATAAAAATAAAACAATTGTATAATTTTTAAAAAGTTGTCTGTTGTATTTATCATTATGTTCAATCTTGTAATATCTTAACTAGATAATTAAGTTTACAAATACTTTTGGCTTTAATTTCTTAAAGTATGATTTTTTTTACTGTTATTTTAATGATTATTCAGTAGTCTAAAACTCAAGTCTTTACTAAAATAAACAAATATGGCTAATATTTTTAGGGCTGGCAACATGCTAAAATATCAGTATGATTAGCCAGTAAAATCCCATCTTAAGAAAGCTTTTTATGACTAGGAACTTCTGCCACTTTACAAATGTATTCCTCTAAACCCACTAATTCAGTTAGCCTTTTCAATCCTTTGTATTATTCTTAGGCAAGCTTCATTCTACATTAAATCCAGAGCAGAAAGCTAAATTGAAGGAAAAAAAGACACCAGACCCAATGCAGGCTTCCTTTTATTCAGAGATAGAGACGAAAAGTCTTCTGCCTCCCCACACACTTTCATCACCAGTTTCTGGGACCTTATAGCAAGCAATGAGAGCCATTGTTTTGGGGCTTCAAAGCAGCTCTGTCAGGGGGAGGAAATCCTTTCAGTCAGCAGGGCAATCCCCACAGTCCGCAGGTGGGTGAAAAGTTACACAGGACTGCTGTCCCCAAAGCTGGAGAAATGCTAATGACAGAGTGTGGGGAAAGGAGGAGGGGAGCTCGGGTGGGGACACTATAGAGAGTCTATAATAACAATAAGGACACGCACACAACGCCACTGTCTAAAATGCTACAGTAGATAAGAGTAATAACGGCACAGGTTTCATACAAACAACTGCTTTCAATTCAGCCCCATTACCATCTGCAGGTACGACAGAAATAACACCAATGGCTCATTTGCATGGGTAAAAGGTTTAGACAGAAAAGCACGCTAGAATTCTCTCGGCAATATTCCTCTTAGCACGATCTGAGTTCAAGAACAGTTTCTGCACACCCCTGACTTGCTTGAGACAGAAGAACTAGCAGTCTCTGGAGTGAAGATACTGAGGCAGCTCTTCAGTTAGTAAGACTTACCTTTACTCCTTGCTCTGAGGTTTCAGGGACAGCTCTCTGGGCAGCACTGGGGAGCGAGTTCACCACCTGTGGCTGGGCTTCTAAGAGCTTCTTCAGCCTCAAGTCCACCAGCTTACTATTTTGTTCTGTTAAACATGCAAGTACCATAAATGGCAAATGAGAGGACTGGGATGCACAGGCTACCAATTTTAAGTGGCATCACAAGAATATTATTACATTTCAAAGACATTGGGGCTAACACATCAGACTAGACACATGGAGAGCTCTTTTGCTATATATTTTACCCTTAGGGTTAATCCCTTAAAAATATGGTCAACATGCCTAAAGATAATGAAGAAATGGCTTCATTACCTGAAAATAGAAACACATCACACACACACACAACTATATACATTATGCACAATAAAACAACAAACTAGATATTAAAGAGATGCTTTCTTTCTTTCTTTTTTTTTTTTTTTTTGAGATTGGCTCTTCCCCTAAATTCCTGGCTAGCTTGGAACTCACTATATAGAAAAGGCTGGGCCTGAACTTGCAGTGATCCTCCTGCCTCTGCCCCCTAAGTGCTGGGATTACAGGTGCCTGCCACTAACAAACACTTGAATTTAAATTCTACCATTTCAATTTTTTATTTTAGTATGTTAAAATTACACATGCAATATCATCTTGAAACATGTTATTAACATGATCTGGATAACATACACACTGTCAGAATCCAGTGTTTAAGTGTGTACATATATACCCAGCATCAAAATAGTGTATGTTTGCAAATACTTTCTACTTAAAACAGCAGACATACAATAAAGATTATCATGATTTCAGAATGTATTAAATATAGATAGAAATGGAAAGCAACCAAACTATGGCTATAACTTTTCAAAGGAACAATTTCAAATTATTTTACCAAGTACATTAATCTCTAATAATAAAGTGGTTCAGAAATGAGTTGAAACAAATATTTCTACTTAAAATTCACACAAAGTATGTGTGTGTGTGTGTGTGTTTTTAATAAAATGGTTTTGTAAAAGGCATGCCAACTTTTGGAGAATGGTATTTTTCACAAAGATTAATAACTTTTCTAATTATAATATTCTTAATAAATGTCATTATCATTACTTTCATGCAAATTTTTCAGTTTATACTGCCAGGCTCCTTTTTTAAACAATATCTGATGAACTATGGTCAAACCAAGATAAAGATTGAACAATTTATTATTAAAACATTATGACTTTTATATACATATTAAAAAAGGAATTTTGGAGAAAATACAGCAGGATAAAAATACACTATTTTCTGTGTGCTTCCAGATTCCAGTTTGTATTCCTATTTTTTTATTATCATAAGCACAGCTATTGATTGCAAAGCCTGAGTCTGCACATGCCTATACTTACGGCATGCTGAAGAGCTGTATTGGTTGTGGAGAAGTTGGGTCACACTGTAATCCTAGCAACTGGGAGGCTGAAGCAGGCAGATTACCAGTGCCAGGGTAGACGAGGCTAATACAGGGAGGTCCAGACCAGCCTGAGCTACAGGGAGAGTCTATCTCAAATAAAACAAAACAAAAATCCCCAAATAACACCAAATAGGAGATGGAGACATGCTTTCCTTTTCAGCGCACATGTGTGGATCTGCTTGTGTATATGTGCATGCATGCGTGTGTCAGACACTGACACTGGATGTCTTCCTCAGGAGTACGTGATATTTTTGAAACCGGGTCTCTCACTCAGTGAACCTGGTACTCACCCTGTGGGCTAGCCTGGCTGGTGGGCAAGCTCCAGGGACCGACCTGGGGTTACAGAGTGGGGCCTCCACACCTGGCTTTTTACCTGGGTGTTGGAGATCTGTACTTAAGAGACCCATGCTTGCATCACAACCACTTTCTTGAATAAACCATCTCCTCATCTCTGAGAGAATTTTTCCTAAGTGTAGGAGTCAAATTGCCAGGATTAAAATTAACCAGATTTTTAAAATATCCTACAAAAGTTATAATAGCTAATTTCTCCATGTCACCTAAGAAATGGCTAATTTCTCCTACCTTTCTAATCTACTTTAGAAGGACATACACATTGCTTATTTTGCTAATTTTCTAATTCCACAGTTGGGAGTCAATCTTCAAGTCCTCAACAGTAACCAGTTACTGAGCATTCTTCTCCTTCCCTCTCCCTCTCTTCTCCCACTCAGTTTCTAAGAAAGAATTGTGTGGTAATTATAAATGGAGGACAGGCAGACCGCAACAAAAATATTTTCTTACAGAAAAACTGAAGATAAGTTCTACTGCTTTTAATAAAGAAGCTAGAGAGATGCTCAGCAGTTAAGAGCATTCATTGACTGCTCGTACAGAAAACCCATGTTCGATTCCAAGCACCCACATGAAGGCACAACCCTGGATGTAATTCCAGTTCCAGGGGATCCGATGCTTCCTTCTGGCCTCCAAAGTACTAGGCACATAATATGGTACAGACATACCTGTTAGTAAAGCACCCATACACATAAGAAAATAAAAATAAAAAAGTTTATTAAAAAAACCCTAAAAGGTAGTTTTAATTTTGAGCTAAACATTTAAAATGGTTTCCTCAAATACTAGAATTTTCTTTCACTATTTCAAGCACCTGGCTGCTGTACAGAAATAGTATATCTTAATACTGAGTCCCGAGGGAGGGACTGAGAGAGGCCTAGGGTTTTCTCAAGTGCTCCTTGTGGTTAAGATGGCCTTGGACGGCTGTGTCCTGGAGAAGTAATAAAGCAGGTCAGTCTGCAAGGACACGTCAAAGGTGGGACAGTACAGCTGTCACCCACTGACACCGTGCTAGACAGGACACTTAGGAGAGACTCTAAAGAGGTCGCTAGAGTTGTTCCTGCTGCAAGGATTCAACTCAAGAGACCTCTCTGGAGCCACTTGGCATCTGTAGCTCTGGATTGCTGACTGCTGCTACTTCTGAAGGCAATGCATTCAGAGCACACACTAATACGGCATCTTTATAGTTCAGAGGAGAGTAGAAACAAGTTGCAGTGTGACTCATTGAGTCAATACAAGATGTGACATTAATCTGTCATCTATACAGAGTTCTCAAAGTGACCTACTGTAATCAATTGTTTAGCCTCTGTAAAACAGCCATAACATTAAAAGTAAGCAAGAAACTTGCAAAATAATACAATCAAGATTATCTATTTTGAGAGAAAAATCTCACAATAAAGCCCAGGTTGGCCTGGACCGTGCTCACTCTCCTCTTGCCTTGGCCTATGTACAGTATGCTTAGAACTGCCATGATTAGTTCTAAACTAAGTAGGCATGATCTATGGTTTTAGACTTAGATCTGAACTATTCCATAGCTACTCCACATGTGGTATACAATGGCATATCACAACACAGATGCAGTGAGGAAGCCACTTAATGCCTACCAACTGAAACTTAGAGTGACTATTAGTAATAAAAGAATCTATGTCATTATTTACTGTATCAACATTAAGCTATTTGAACATTCAACTGAAAACAAAATAATATAAAAATTAATGGGAGGAGGATTTGACTAAATGATCAGCGAGGGCATAAGATGTAAAGAGACTACAAAAATAAATTATTATTGATGAGATATAAAAATATAATGATAAAGTTTGCCATGCAATAGGACACAAAACATTTATAATTTGAAATTACCGGGAGTATCAAGGTCACTTTCTATATTAGTAAGTTCATCTCCACCTCCTACAACAAAGCCTTCAGGAATGTCCTCGTTAGTATCTATCTCAATATTATCATTTTCATCTGTAAGAACATGTAGCAATAATGTTAGTATATCATTTATATCTTATACCCTTTGTCCTCAACTCTAAAGAAGAAAACTCATATTTCAATGACAGTTGCTCAAACTGAAATATGACAAAGAAAGGCAAGTTAAGAACTCAGTTCAAGTCACTTTCCACTGTTGGATAATAGTTATATTTTACATTCTTATGTCAAAGCTGAATTATCACATCAAAGCAAATGAAAAAAAATTTTGACAATTTGCCACCCACTGTTTCTGAATCACTGAGCTCATTAAGTCCTTGTGTTTTACCGTATAATCTATTAATAATCTCTAATATAATAGCATGTGAAAATAAAGTGGATTTAGTGAAAAAACATCCAAAACTCTGAGTTTCATTTTTTTTTAACATTTATTAGATAATTTAAAAATGCATAAGCACATCTTTGTTTGATTTTTGGCTTTCCAATCAGCCACCGAGAATGCTAATAATAGTTACCATTTAACAGACTTCCATCTACTGTATAAGCCAGTTAGAAGAAGAACACAAAGAAGAACAAAAAGATTGGGAAGTGCCTACTTCTGGCAGATGGGAACCTGGATACAGAACGGCTGCTGGGAGCAGCAGCTCAAGAATTACACATGTGGCTAGATCACCCAAGCACTGTCGCTTAGTTCTTTTCTCATCAACTACACCCAGCACGCCTATTCCACTCGTTTTCTGTAGGTGAACACCTTCACTTCACGGTTCTCAAAACTTCTCCAAATAATTCTGTAGCTCAGCAAATAAATTAGCAAATACTTCCAAGTGCTAAAAAGGTAGTTAGACACTTTTCTGAAGTAATCTGTGCCAGGACATTAACTATTAATGATTTCAGGAGAGCTAGTTATACTTGGCTGCCATCAACCAGTCACCATTGATTATTACTAACCACAATGAATCTAGAATCAAAGCACAAAATTCAACATTCATTCTTTTACTCCAACAAACAAACAAACAAAACTACACTAGTGGTTCTCATCCTGGGAGGTCACATATGAGATATCCTGCATAGCAGATATTTATATTACAATTCATAACAGTAGCAAAATTACAGTTATGAAGTAGCAATTAAAATAATTTAATGGTTGGGGGTCACCACAGCATGAGGAACTGTATTAAAGGGTCACAGCATTAGGAATGTTGAGAACCATTGTCTATAGTGTTCTGTTATGTAACTTGCAAAAACACTATGCTAGATACTGAGGAGGTACGTTTTTAATTTAATTTAATATTATAATCACATTGAAGTGATTATAATACCATGTAGGATCAGAATTATGGAGTAAAAAGAAGGCACAGAGCAATTCCAAAGATAAAAAGGTTACTCTTTGCTAGCGATACCAGGATTTCTTTCTTGGAGGTAGGAACTTTTAAGTTAGGCCAACTGAAGGGAAGGCATTACAGGCAGGAAAGCAGAAGGGAAGGCTCTGTTCTGTGCAGTTTGCTCAGACATACTAAAGGGAAAGAAGAGAGGTAAGGCTTGAAGGGTACAACTGGAGTCAGCCCAGAGGGGCAGAACGGGCAGCTTAAATGTGAGGTGGTGGAAGTGGAGAGACGATGGAGCTCAACAAGATTATGTACTTTTCTGTCCACCTAGCTGACTGTAATTGGGAAGTGTGTGTAGTTCATAAGCAGCAGTAGCAGTACCTGAGGCCCTTTCCTCATGTTAGATGGTTTCAATATGACACCTACAATACTGTTCTTTGATTACACTTGCTTATCTTCATGTGAAAGAATCAGCACTGTAAGGACTTGGGGACAGAGGATGCTATCTGTGCAGGCAACAGCATCATCCACGCCAAACTGTTGACCTAGCTGTTGTACTAGAGAACAGAAAAGCTGGAGGTGAGAAATCTAGGTTGGGAACTGTTCTGACCTTAAGAAGCAGTATGGAGAGCCTAACTTAAAAAAGGTGTAAGAGTTGAAACTGACTGGTATGGGGAAGGAGTAAGAGGCGAAGCAAGCACTTTAATCCACCACCAACAATGGTTTTGCTGTGGAAAGTGGGGGAAGAACAGAAATGTGGGTGGATATGGGTATCTGTAAGTTGTCAAGTCCTGGGTCATGTTGAACAGGTGCCATATGTGTTCTTTCCAGAAAAAAAAAAAATGAAACTTCCATTTATACTATCACTCACCAATAATCTAGATGGATTAATTTAGTATTGCTGGACTTAACATAAAATGATTACTGTTTGGGAAGACAAAAATAAAAACTGATCTATCAGCTCATCCTATGAATGAGATTTTACTTGCCAATCACTAACCAGTTTTGAAATGAACATTAAAGTCTTTTCAGCAGTTAATACAGCATCTTTCCCAACCTGTGGGAATACTTTAAATGCATTGTAACAGAACTCAAGTACATGTTTGTGTGTGTGTGCGCACACATGCATTTATGTATTGAAAGATACTACATCTATATCTAAGTATCTACACACACATGAATCAATATAGTCTTCATGGCTAACTATGGAAAATCTAGTAGGTGAGTAGAACCAAAAGTAGAGATCCAGTACATAAATGGAAGAGACAAGTGTGGGCTGTATCCTGTGTTACATGTGTAGGGAAATGAGATATCAACTACACAACAGAATGTGAAGATATGTGCTACCTGACACTGTACAACCCTGTGAGCTAAATAAAGCCCTGACAGTGTGCACCACTATAGCACAGCAATATAGCCAATCTTACACTCTCTTTAAATAGGTGAATGGAAACCAGGATATCTGGTGATAAAAGAATGGTCTACAATGCCAAGGAAAGAATCATAGGCTGTCATTAAAAATATGTTCCGAAAAATAAAAGATTCAGAAAGAAGTCTCTCACTTACCCCCCACCCCCTTTTTTTCTTTGGTTTTTCAAGACAGTGTAGCTTTGAGCCTTTCCTGAAACTCACTTTGTAGACCAGGCTGGCCTCGAACTCAAAATCCGCCTGCCTCTGCCTCCTGAGTGCTGGGATTAAAGGCATGTGTCACCACAGCTCTGCTTACTTACCCTTTAAAAAAAAATATTCTCAACCAAAGTCTCCATGAAATTCAGAATTTTCAGAATTCTACAGAGACCAAACAAAAGATAAGAAATGTAATACAAATATTATAGTCCTAATAGAAGATGAAAATAAAAATCATTGAAAATCTTTAAGACTTTATTTTGGCCCAATGCATTTCATACTATCCCAAGTTATCACGGGGACTGGATTCTTATGAAACCATGTGAACTTTGTATGCTATATAAGGGTCAGCAAACTACCAGACAGGGGCAGAATTCATCCCACTGTTTTTGAGGGGCAGATAAAGCTAGCAATGTCTATTCATTCAAATATAATTCAAGGCTACTTTCAGACTACAAAGGCTGAGTCAAGCAGCTGTGGTAGAGATCAGGTGGTCTGTAAGTGTAAATTATTTACTCTGGCCCACATTAAGAAGTTTGCTGAATTCTGGCTTAAACAAGTGGCTGGAGATGCTGGACAGGCAGGTGCATATGTGTGTGTGTGTGTATATGTGTATGTGTGTATGTGTGTGTGTGTGTGTGTGTGTGTGTGTATTTGAATTTCAGGAAGACTTTCACTGTGTCTTTCTTAAAGGTCTCTCTACAACTCATAGCCTTGATCATTATAGCTTAGATGTGAGATAGGTGCAGGATGCTGAAGTTGGGGAAGATAGTCTCATGGCTGCTCCTTTATGGATACAGACCCAGACTCATCTGCCTTAGCTTTCTGTTTTTTCATCTGCACTGGCATTTTTTTTTTTTTTGTGGTCATACTCACAAACTGCCAAGTTATAGGCTCATGGTGTCCATCCACAAACTGTTAAAGCAAGTGTTCACGCAGTCAACAGAAGAGTATAGATCATAAAAACAAGAGTGGAAATGGGATCAGTATGTAAAGTGAAAGGAGCCAGATGGGCACAGGCAAGTATGGTTTCTCACCCACGGCATGTTCATACAGACTGGAGACTAACAGACAGATCCAGGAAGGGAGGACAGGATGAGGATCAGGTGTGAGGGAAAGTTCCACTCTGCCACTGAGCAGCGTCAACTTTAGCCCCACCTTTCATCTACTTTGTTCACTGCATTTACTCTGGCTGTTAGATAATGTCAATCCAGGTCTTTGCTTCTCCCACTGTAGGAAGAGCTCCAGTCGTGGGCTACAATACTGAAAAGGTGTCTTGGTCTAGTCTAGTCTTGATATACACTTGCAACTGCGGTTGTTTTTTTTTTTTTTTTTTAAATGTTTCATCTGAGGAGAACGTCTACAGCCTTCGACAAATTATTTTACTTATTTTGTATGTGTGTGTCAGCAATAATGACTGAACCTAAGGCCTGATCTGTGGTAGGCAAATACTCTACCACTAACTACATCTGAAGGCTTCAACTTGGGTTGTATCACAGACAGCACCAACTGTGTAGCCAGCCAACACACACTATGCCATTAACTACATTAACTACAACTTTATTCCTGGCCTCCTTGACATTGTCATCTTACAACAATAAGCTTTTACTCTAAGCAATCAATTAAAAGTCAAAGCAATTAAGTTTTTGTTTCCTTTGAAGAAACTTCCTATTGAACTGGAGAGAACTAACTTTGTTTCATCTTTATTTTTTTGAATAAGGTTTTATTCAAGTCCTGATTTGCCTAATCTTCAGGGTAATAATAATATTCTAAGATGAACTAAGGACATGTACCTAAAATGTTTTATTAGATAAATAGGTTATGACTCTTTGAAACAAAAAGTTCATAGGCCTCTTGAATACCCTCCCAGCAAAAGTGCAGTTTCCAAATAAGGATGACCCAACTGAATAGCAAGAGGAAAAATTAAAATTCTTTTTGTTTATATGGTCCTTGTCTTGACATTACGCTTAGATAAACCTGCAAATACTGAAGATGACCTCTCGGAGTAAGAACAACAGAGATGACCTAAAGGAAATGGATATAGAGCACTCTAACAATTCTGAGAGTCTCATGTGGCCTAGGCCTGATGCTCTTAGCTTTACCTCCCAATGCTGGGGTTACAAGTATACACCAGCACCCCTGGCTGTGTGCAGGGAGGGGGGTGACTGTACCACAGCCCACATGCGGAGGTCATAGGACAAAGGGTAGGAGTGCAGTCTTCCCTTATGCTACCTATGTTGCCAGGATTAAACAGGGTGATAGGCTGGTGGTGGGAAGTGCTTTCACCAGCTGAGCCAGCTCACAGCACAAAAATATCAGTTATGTAATCTTCTTCAAAAGGAAGAAGCTGGAGCTGGTGGTGATGCCCAGTGTCAAAACAGACACTTAGCATGCACAAGACCCTGGGTTCGATCTCCAGTATAAGCCAAGCCAAGTTTCCCATGGAAAAGCTCACCACTAGCAAGTCCCACATTCTAGACATGGAGGCTATGACTGCATTTCACCTACTCTTCTAACAGTGAGGCATCGAGGGATATCATAAACCAAATACTGTACGACGTTTCTGCTAAAAAGTGTCACCTCCTCTTCCTCCTCTCTCTTCCCCTCTCCTTTTTCTTCTCCTTTTTGATTCTGAGACAGGGTCTTGGCCAGCCCTAAGCTTGAAATCACCCCTGCCTCAGCATCCTAAGTGCCAGGATTACTGGCTTGTGCTCCATGTCCAAGCTAAAGAATTATGCTTGCATTAAAAATTAAGGCAAAAAGTTGACTTGAAAATAATAACAGTTCTCTTACGATTTATTATACTTCCTTTACCTTAGAAAAAAGTATCAACAGGCTAGAAAGTTTATGGTTTTGATGTAACATTTTGAAGTAAAAAGTCCTAAAAGGTCCAGTGAGGATTTCTGGGTTCTCTGTAGAATATGCTACACGATTCTTTAGCTCACCTCCAGATGCCTTTGACCTTTCTTTCAACTTTTCTGCAGCCATTTCCCCATAGCTGGGGAGTTCTGACGTCCTCACTCCGCATCGAGCTTCTGCTATCAGCTGACGAGCCCTCTCTCTCAGCTGCCGACGCCTCTCTTCATCTTGCTGCTAAGACATATTGAACAGTTGCCAGCTCAGTAATTGACAGAAATGCAATTTCATTTTCAATCTGATCGTCGTGATGGGAGCTGGTTACGGCATGGCGCTTGGCCCACACCATAAACAGGATGCTCTGCATCAGCTGGATGTCACACCGTTTTTAAAAGATACCTCGGCACCATCTCTTAGAACATTTACAAATCATTGTATTAAAATGTCCATCACAAATTTAAATTAAGGAATGTTTGGCAATACATGCTATTTATTAAAGAAAAGGCAGAAATTAGTAATAAAAGAACAGACTTAGAGAAGTCACAATAATCAGAAGACTTTTAATTAATAGTTTATTTTTTCAGGAATAATATTTAACTTGCTATTTTCTAATAAAGGTACTGAGCACTATCTAAAAGACACATGGATACTATAAAATACAGCTACATGATATCGGTCAAATATAGGAATGGTATTTTTTTCATAGAGTAAGAGTGAAGATAGTTGATCAGTGAACAGTTCCAACTTAACAACTGCCAATGACAACATAATGGTGATATGAAATTCTTTTTCACTGCATCTCCTCCTAGATGCACAACTGTAGCTGGGTTTTTTATTCTTCATTCTTTGCTCTTTGGAGACCTGCCATCCAGCTCCCAAATAAATACATGAAGACTTATTGTTTCTTATGAATGTCTGGCCTTAGCTTGGCTTGTTTCTAGCCAGCTTTTCTTAAATTATCCCATATATCTCCTGCCTCTGGGCTTTTACCTTCCTATATACCTTTCTTTACTTCTTACGTGGCTTTACTTCTATATGACTTGCTGTGTAGCTGAGTGGCTGGCCCCTGAATCCTCTCTCCTTCTCACAATAAGGAAAACAACAACAACAAAAAAGTCTAATAAAGTTTTTGAATTTAAAATTACTCAGACCTACAACAAACCAACTACTATAGGCTCCTGTTGCCTGGATTTTCCCACCATGATGCACTATACTGGAACAGTGAACTGAAATAAATTCTTTCTCCTTTGAGTTGCTTTTGTAGAGCATTTTATGTAGCAACAGAAAAAACAAAAACAAAAACATAAGATACACATGTAAATATTTTAAAGTAATGCTTCACTATAACTTTGAAATAGTATATTTGGCCAGGGTCAGACAAAAGGCATCATAGCTTTTGGATCACACCTGCAGAATGAATGAGTGGAATCTGGAACTGACAGATTAATGGTGTCTGGTTATGGCGACTGTTGTACATGAGAACAGGAGGTAAGAACCACACAGTCATAAAGACAAGAAAGCATATTGAAGGAAAATACACTAAAAGCAGTAGGGACCACTAAAGGTGGTTTGGTGGGTTGTTGTTTTTTTTTTTTTAATGTTGTTTGTTTTCATATGCTTGTTTTTTTTTAAAGTTTAGGGGAATGAAAGATTAATCTAGCAGTAGTGCACAATACAGATTATCACAGAAGAACCAGAAAGACATGAATTAGCAGGCTTATGAACAGCCCAATGAAGTCACAGTAACATTCAGGAAGAGGAAGTACTAAGAGGAACAGAAAAGAGAAATGCAAAAAACATACTTGAGATAGGATTGAATTCTGTGCCAATTTTTGGTTAGAGATGTGGATTCAGAAGGTACTACAACTATGGACTTATAATAAAAACAGAAAACTAAAAGAAGCCATAAGGAGCCAATGTTTGGGGTAAGACAGAGTGGGTTTGAAGAAGTAAAGGGACATCCAAGCAAAGGTTTTAAAAATGTAAAGCCAGGGCTACAGTGTTGATGGATGGATAGTTGGAAGCCTGAGAAGTAAGGAGGCCGCCGACTAAAACTGGAGAATATCTGTATTTATGTTAGGGAATGCAGAGGAAGAAGAGAACAAGACCAATTGATCATGAACATCAAAGCAGAAGAGGATTTCAAGAAAAAAAGTACAGCGGGGAGTGGTCTGCTCACCTTTAAACCCAGCTCTCAAGAGGCAGAGGCAGGAGGATCTCTGTGAGTTCAAGGCCAGCCTGGTTTACATATTTCCAGGACAGCCAGGGATATAGGGAGAGACCCTGTCTCAAAAACAAACAAACAAAAACAACTTATTACAGCGAATGTTGGAAGTTAGTCAGAAAATTTAGAAGAGGCAGTCAGGCTTGGTGGACAAGGCAGACACTGGATAGGTGGGACTCAAATCTGCATACTTCTTTAAAAATATTTTTTTTTGAGGTAGCTAAAAATCAAGAGATTTTGGCATCATCAAATTAGCAAGAGTAGATTACTAGGTGTGTCAGGTAGGCCTGGGGACACACTCTTGAAATTCTAGGTAGGCAAACTGACACACTTTCAACTATCAAAAAGAACATAGAGCACAAGGAACTCAATCAATGAAGTCACATACAAATGAAGAAAACTGTACTTCAACATGATATAGAACTTACAGTATCATAACTCACAAAATCTGTGAGCACAATAAGACAACACACATGTAAATAAAGAAGAGACCATATATAAATAAAAATTAGAGAACTTTAATCCAGAGGTTGGTCTCATTGTCATTAACACTAGGTCAACCACACACCATGCATGTTTTGATATGATTGTGTACATATTACTTATAGTACTCTATCCCAAGTATTAAAGTGAACCCACCAAGCTTCTATAACTTCCATTTTATCCATAAACACAAGGGACAGAGAAATAGAACAAACAACACAGCAAGAAAGCAGCCCCCAAACCAACCTCCACAAACACAGAATCAATCACACATTATCTTGGACATGCCAAGGGAGAGACTTTTCATGATTCAGAGTAATGTAAGTCTGATCCCACTGTTCACAGAGAAAAAGCACTGACAGGGAACGTGGGAACATTTTCACAAGTTTGAGCTCAAGCGTGTACATGCACACATATACACACCAGGAGAGAGAGTTGTTGAGAATACACAAATTGTAATGGTGGAGATTTCTGGGCTCCGTATGTAATGTAGCTACCTAAGGATGCTTACAGCTATAGTTGAAGCATTTGGAGGCAGAGAAAGGAGGATTCTGAGTCTGAGGTAAGCCTGGGTTTACATAGCAAGACTCTGATTCAAAAGTGGTCTTTTTATTTTAATTTTCTATAATGCAAACAAACTATCCCTGTAATACACATTATTTGAACGTAAGAACTGTAGAAGAGAAGGAGGGAGAGGAGATGGTAACTTCTTGGGGTAGGACAGTGAACAAGCAAAAGAGAGGTCTAACATTCAAGAGAAATTTTCTTAGTCTTTGGAAACAAACTCATTTGTAAGCAGAGGAATCTACAACATGCAGCGTAAGCATGAAGACATAAAAATAATATACAAAAAACTTTCACTTATCAGTCTTTCTGAACTCTGAATATAAACTATGAATAAAGGAAGATAAGGCTTGATGATATTTTAGTGATAATTACTGATATTTCCTGAGCTTTCATGTGTCAAGTGAAAGCTATATTTTATATTCATTATTTCATTTAATTCTTACACCCCGCCCTTTTTAGCTAATGATAACAGGTTTCAAGTCCCATTGCCACACAAATAAAACATCTAATAGTTCAACCCATGTCTGTCTGACTCCACAGCCCTTGCTCTTAACTATTAAATTATTTGATCCTCAAAATGTCAAGTTAAAAACAGATGTAGATGTGGTAGCACACATCCAAAATCCCAGAATTGGGGAGATGGAGGCAAGAGAATCAGGAATTAAAGGGCAGCCTTAGCTAACGTAAATTCTAGGCTAGCCTGGGCTATAGGATAACCGGTCTAAAAAACACACAAACCAACACACAGAATCAAGAGGTACATGAAATGGCTCAATGAGTAAAGACACTTGAGCTGGATCCTTGGAACAGACAAGGTGGGAAGAATGTTCCTTTCTGACTCGTGCCCTCTGACCTCACAAGCATGCCATGGCATGTGCATGAACTAACTTCCAATCCCAAATCAAGAAACAAATACAATATTAAAAAAAAAAAAAGGAAAACCAAAACAAACCCCAAAAGATCAAGTATAACGACCAGGTAAGAAAGCTGAGCCTTCACTAACCCTGTATCCTTCAAACTTGAAGAGAGTGGGAACATTAATAAAAACCATGATTTAATATGCTGCAGGCAACAAGATTGAAGCCAATTTCATTACATGAATAATTTCTTACAGAGCTAGGGTATGATGATTCACACTAAGATGAAGTAGTCTTTGGTCATTTTAACTGAGTTAAATGATTCTACCTTTCCAAGACCAAAATGGGAACCTACTTTTTTCTCACAAGCTAAAACTCCCAAATGTTGCTGAGAGCTCACTAAGAGTATGACTTAAAGGAGGCAATCATAATAAAAACAACTCTAAACACTAATCACCACACTTTATCAATTTCCATGTAAATTGTTTGTTTGGACTTATTTACCCATCATTGTTCTCTACACAATAGAAAAAATGCAAATGAACAAATCAGAATGCAGCCCTAATGGGACTTTCTGTTTATAACCATTAGCCCAGAGGTGTGCTGTAATTCAATTCTCAAGTAGCAAGATTTAGCCTCATTAACAGACTGCAAGGGCAGGTTACAACTCATAAAACCCTACAGTAAACAAAGTTTATAGACACAGCACAAAATCTTGAGCCTGATTGACAGAACTCTAGTTCCCTATCAGATTGCCTTAATTTACTTTTCTACTAATGTCCTTACACCACAGAGACAATTTTGCTTGGGCCCACAGCTCTCTAGTGGGATGGCATATCTGTATTGTTTGTTTTCTCACCCTAAAGAACCAACTGAGAAAATAAAAGATAATTGTTAAAAGTCATGGGAATGGAGCTCAGTGGTAGAGCATTTGTCTGTCTGTGAAAAGCTCTAGGTTCAATCTCTAGCACCATGGCTCCCCAGCCCCACAAAAGTCATGAGGGAAAAACTTGCAATTACATCAATTGATTGCATAAACAATATTAGTTTAATTGGTAGTCCTGAATTTTTAGTTTCTTCATGATGAGAGATTCATTCTAAGTAAAACTATTTCATTTATATGTAGGTTCCACTAAAAGTCAGATCATGGGAGTCAGAGCTACAGCTCAGTTATTGAATATTTACTTCACATGCATAAGATCTTGCATTTAATTCCCAGAAACACACAGTTTGTTTAGCAATATTTAAATAATAGATAGCACAAAATATGTGAATTTTTACCATATTTACTAAAAGTGGCTATACTGTTCATGTCCAAGGACAACATGACCAGAAGAACATAGGGCCAAATAACCACTTTATTAATTTAGTAAAGCATTTTAGTGCAAACTAGTCAAGCATGTTGGTAATATTTCTGATGATGTTTTGCCTATATTTAAGCACAGAAATGTGTTTTTGTTATCTTTTTTGACCAGTCTACACACGAAATAAGACAAGGACTGACCTGCTGTCGTGAGTAAACCATCAGTTCACTTGTGAAAAGGTCTCTTCTCTGAGGTGCAAGGCACACCAAGTTAGAGGACCATCATCATTAAAGGGAAGCTGGACACATGGCAAGTCTGCCTTCCATTGACTTCTCACTACATAAACCTAAGTAAGCTGAATTAGTTAGTTACTATTTCTAAGACGTGCTTGCCTTTTTCTACAGAGTTTGAATGACTTAAGAGGCCTGTCGTGCCTTTCTAAAATGAATGTACTACAGTAAAGTCTGATGGGGCTTATTTTGGGAGGCCTCCCTTCTCATGAGTGTCATTACAACAACCTTTGAGGAAATGCTGGCGTGTTTTCATACACTATGTTTTGTCTCTGCTCTTCACAGTGTTATGTGATAGCCACTGACATCTTGACTGATAGAAACAATCTCACTTAAATACACTGCTTAACATCATACACATTACAACTGCCATAGTAAGAAATAAATTTAGTGTCATCTTGAAATTTCAAAGCAATGATCTATATAATGGATTACATAATCCATACTTCTAGCATTTTTCAGATACCCCATTATTATTGTGACATTAGAAGTTTTTGTTCTTTCTAATCAGTTCAAGTTTCTTTTTGTGGTACTCAGGAAGACAGGGGATGCAAACTAATTTGTTTATATTCATTTAAAACCTGGGTCCCAATCTTGAATTAGAAACCCCTGGGAGAGAAGTGAGGCCAACGGGCTTGCACTTCAATACACAGACAGAAAACACCCCACAGAGGCTGGGTCAGAGCTACTAGCTTTGGACACTAGCTAAAATACCCAGGCTCCCACTGCATGCCTGGGCTTCAGTCTGCGTCTCCTTACCGTGCTGGAACGCTCTACGATCTGCTGCAGAGAGAGGCACTAGTGAATCTTGACGGGTTATGGACAAACTCTTCTAGAATAAGTAATGTAATTCCTTGTTTCCCCTCCATACAAATGTATTGGTATGCAATTTTTATATTTCACAGTTCACCGACATCTAGGCAAGCTTTCTTCCACTGCTTCAATGGCGCTACTTTTAATTTTATCCTCCTTAGCTGTAGTAATTAAAGTGATCAGCAGTGGCACCCCAGCAGCTCTGACACGGCGACAACCCCCTAGCAGACTCTGCTCTTAAAGGGAAGGGGGAAAAGACTAGTTTCATTTCACAGAGAACAAGAAAATCAAGCCTCCCCAACCCTCAACTTTATTTAATTGTTCTTTCAGTCATCTTCGGATCTTAAGAATCAAATAAAAATGGCTGCTATGGGGGGTCCTTTTTATTCTGGCCGCAAATGTCACAGAGTGACATTACTTTAGGCCAAAAATGTGCCATGGATTTGCAAAGGTGAATTAGAACATGAGAAACTGTCAGTGTAGTTTCTGAGGTCATTACCCACCAAGGGTGCCTTTACAACAGGAAATAGTTCCATTCAGTCAAAAGTCCTTCTGCTTAGGAAATGTGCGTCTACTATATTTTCACGAAAAAAAAAAACAAGCTTTAAAAAAGATATCAGACAATATTTGTATCCTTACCCTGTAAAAACTTTTACAACTGAACAATTCCCTCTACCCCACTGACAAAACCCAAATTTCTTTCTTGTGTTGGCTCTAGTGTT